>NC_051154.1:36295304-36495304 GCF_013339745.2 Dermacentor silvarum
CAGTGTTATTGTGTTGGCAAACATAAGCGCACTTCCATATTCCAGATTCCATACACTCTAGAGCTACTCAAAAAACGTTACAAACACGCAACTTACATACAGAATACTGCTGGCGCCTAATAAAACGTAACACTCGTACTTTCTCTGGTGCACTCTGGAATCATATAACTTTTTTTCCTTCTTGTTATTACCATCAGCCGCAGATTTTCAGGGATGATGGTTTGTTGCCGCATTTTGCGTAATTCTTCTTACTTGACTTCATTATAGAACGCGGTCCGAAAGAAAAAAATATATATATTAAGATAGAAACAGTCCTTGCGTAGAAAGGACGAGCATAGAAATTGTAGGGTCTGGCGTTTTAACGATGTTTAAAACCACGGTGCTATCAGATTCCATATGTGTTTAGAGCAAGTTTACTAAATGCGAAGCATTTCTTGGCGAACGTGTGCTACTTTGACTGTATCTATCTATATATCTATCTATCTATCTAGCCGCCTACGTCTTGGTGCTCTCATGGTCGTATCGTTACCTTGATATTTACCACACTTGGCATACTATGACAAGAGTGTATGACGAACATAAATGATAAGTCCTGACATGAATGTCATGATATGAGTGTCACGCAGGTCATAAAACAGCCGCCTAAAATGACAATGACCCAGCGAAAAAGCATTAAGACTCAAAAACCGCTGAAATGGGTTCGGACGTGGGTACTAAGTGAAGGCAACACTAAATGATGATGCTGGAAGTCATAGTCATGAGCATGATTTAGCAAAAATGACAATGACTCAGCAAAAAAAAAGATTAACACTCAGAAACCACTAAAATGGGTTCTGACGTGGGTACTAAGTGAAGGCAACACTAAATGATGATGCTGGAAGTCATGAGCATGACTCAGCAAAAATGACAATGACTCAGCGAAAAAATATTAACACTCAGAAACCACTGAAATGGGTTCCGACATGGGTACTAAGTGAAGGAAACCCTAAAGGTTGACGGAAGAAGTCATAGTCACGAGCATGACTCAGCAAAAAAGGCTAAGACTCAAAAACCACTGAATGGGTTCGGACGTGGGTACTAAGTGAAGAAAACACGAAAGGATGGTGGTAGAAGCCATAGTCATGAGCATGATTCATCAAAAATGACAATGACTCAGCAAAAATATATCGCTCAAAAACCACTGAAATGGGTTCTGACGTGGGTACTAAGTGAAGGAAACACTAAAGGATGATGGTAGTATCATAGTCATGAGCATGAGTCAGCAAAAATGACAATGACTCAGCGAAAAAATATGAACACTCAGAAACCACTGAAATGGGTTCTGACGTGGGTACTAAGTGAAGGAAACCCTAAAGGTTGACGGTAGAAGTCATAGTCATGAGCTTGACTAAGTCTTTCGCCTTAAAGTCTCTTAGGCACAGATAAAGGGACTCCTGAGGACTCGTCACATGAATGTCATGACATGCGTGTCATGTAGGTCGTGAAACTGCCGCCGACGTCTTGGTGCTCTTATGGTCGTTTCGTTAACTTGGTAGGCTCCCCGCACACTGCTTCGCATAACATCGATTCCCGCAGGGCGTGGGATCTGCTTGTTTTTTTCAGCAAAAGATGATACGAACACTGAGTCACAACGACGGCACAATTCCACTAAGACGATAACATATGCAAAGTACGGAGCACTGTATACACGGCACATTTTCGAAGAAATGTCCGAGTCCACATTCACTAACATATAACCACATAGACTTACGGGAACGCACAGTTACAGTTATACGTAAACTAATTGTCACATTATATAAAATGATGTTGAATATATACAATGTAGACAATGGGCACTTTCATTTTGTAGTGATGCTATGAGATGTGTATTCACAGATAAACGCGCAGCAGCTTCAACAGTTACAAGCACGCGGCCTGCATAGACAATTCTGCGGGTCCCCTTAAAACGTAACAGTCGTACTTTCTCTGCTGCACTCTAGAATGATATAACTTTTTTTCTTCTTGTTATTACCATAGAATAGTTTGTTGCCGCATTTAGCGTAATTCTTTTTACTTGACTTCATTATAGAACGCGGTCTGAAATATATATATATATATATATATATATATATATATATATATATATTTAGAACCTTCATAGAACCTTAAGATATCTTCAGATAGCAACATATGGGCCGTTGTTTTACCTCGGTCACATTTACTTTATAAATTTAAGCAATACTTTCTCTCAAAATCTTAATTGTGCTCTCCGATGACGTTCAGAATTATGCTGCAGATATGATATGAAAAAGCTACTGTAGAGTGAAATTAAACTGGCAAATGGTTTGATCCACACACGACTTGCAGTAGGTCATTAGCAGTTAGATGGTTTGCAAACAAATCTCTTACAAGAGTATGCTACTTTTATTTAAGTAGTGGTGTTGGTGGGTTGTGGCAACAGGTGGGCTTAGCCTGACAATCAAGGCCGGCAACTGCTCCTTCCGAGTGTCTGTTACAATATCACTGCGGTATTGTACCACATGTCAATAAAACCATTCTCTTCCTAAAGGGGCCCTAAACACTTTTAACTAATCATAGAATGGCCTCACTATTAAATGACGTCGTCTCACGAATCTTATGCCGCAAAAAGTTTTCCAATCCTCCAACTAAAAGGATTGGAAAACTTTTTGCGGCATAAGATCCGTGAGACGACGTCATTTAATATACCCGCCATATATACCCCGAATTATATACAACTAATCTATGCCAGTATTGTAACACCAGAGCCACACTAGATCACATCCTATGGGCATGTCCAGCATTAATCAGCAATACTGGGGTCGCGGCCTTCAATGAGGGCCTTCGGGCGCGTTGGGGGACTGCGCTGCTCAGTTCAGGCCTGGACCAGCAACTGTGGGCTATCCAGCAGGCCGAGGAAGCTGCCAGGAGACACGGTCTCTCCGCTGGCTCCTAGGTGGGAACCCAGCCCAGCAATCTGCCGGAAATAAATAAAGTTCTTCTCTCTCTCTCTCTCTCTCTCCAACTAAAAGTGAAGTTACAACATCAATGCAAGACTATTTTCCTGCCTGCTAGCGTGCTGGAAGCTACATAGAGTAGAAGCCAAGACTGCAAAGTCCCGGTATATTAGGCAATACTACGCAATCTTTAAAGGCCACACACAGCTGATGCAGCTATGGCCAGTGCAAAAATGAAATGATTTTTGCCCTTTTGCGATTGCATTAACTCAAAAGTAGGAATTATGTATTACTGAGAATGCATGGCGGCTGCACGGCCGCCATTATCCGCCATGCTGACTCTATGATTGGCTGTCGATAGATCACGTGCTTTGAAGTTTGTGCCAAGGTATGTATGACCTTGGTTTGTGCCGGGAAGCGGCTTCTTTTGCAAAATGCAATTTTGCGTTTTCATCAAGATGCCGAAACGTGACGTGGAGCTGCAAATTTAATCGACTAATACTTTTTTCTGGTCCTTGGCAGCTATACTGCGACGTTAGCGCTTAAAAAAGAAAGTGATCGGTAGCGTGCTGAAGCCCGTGCAATTCATCTGCAATTTCGCAAGTGCAAGTGGCAATATCAGCATGCCCGGCGTCTGTTATTTACAAGAACGAAGCAGAAAAAAAAGCATAAACTAAACTGATAAGCAAAACTGGTTGCAAGATGCATTTTATCTGCGATATTTGGGTGCTTTAAAGGAATTTTAATATTTCTTTATGGGAGTACTGACACAAAAATTTTCGAACTTGTTTTTTCTGCTGTAATAAGTAGCTAATGACCCAGTAATCACGGCGCGAAACCTCATTTGCTTCAGAGCGCGACAGATAATTATTTGGAGTCTTCTTTGCAGCGACCAGTCGAAGTTTCGGTTTCAGAGAGCAACGAGATGGGAGAAGAGGGATTGTAAACACAGTGAGCACGTAATCGCACAAAACTGTGACGTGTTCAAGCCAGCGCGCTCGCAGGCGAGCGAGCCTCGTGTTGTTAGTTGTCTGCTACGCCTGCACGAGCTTTGCGATGTCGTTGCCGTCCTCGTTTTCGTCGTCCAGCGGCGACTATTTCCTCCAGGCGGGAGTCGCCACCGTATGACGTGGCCAACCACTTTTGATTCGATCCACTACAGGCGAGCTGGCGATCGCTGGGAAACGGTATTCGTAAAGCCCCTATATTTATACCGTCATTCCAGCGACGCAGGCGGCGCTGGGACACGTTAGCAAGGCGAACTTCGTAGAGACGATTGTTGGGGCGGCTGCGCTGACCGCTGACATGCACACTTTCGAGGTCACTTTACGCTAACAGTTATCTCTTGTCAGAAAAAAAAAAAAAAAAAAAAAAAAAACCGCCGATTTTTGTGCCGCCCTCAGCGGCGAACGAGGCCAACGTCTCGACCAGAAAAAAAAAAAAAAAAAAAAAAAAAAACCCACAGCGGGACAATCGGAGCGGCGATAAACTTGCTCGCCGGCCCCGCCTCGACGGCAGCGCAAACTCGTGACGTAGCGTTTTCTTGGTTATTTACAATCATGGAGGAAGGAAAATTTTTTTTGCCTCCATGTTTACAATCATTACGGTGGCTAGAGTCTAGATCTTCTAGGCACTATAGTCTAGACACTGTACCATGCACCGTACAATCATGTTTATTACACATGGAGGTAAAAAATACTCCTTCCTTTTTTTTCCTTCCTCATGTGTTTACAATCTCTCATTGATGTCAATGTCGCGAGGTGCTGCGCTTTGCGGGTGGCTGCGCACACGTACTTTTAAATTTGATTTTAAATATGTTCTAAGCTATATTTGCCGCTGATATTTTGTAAACGATGTGTGTGTGTCCACCTAAATCGATCGCACGAGTTATCTCGACTTCAAATTTTTGTGTCAGTACTCCTTTAACAGACGGGATAAAAGCGTCTGCTATGCGTTTTATTTAGAGACCGCGTCATCGTCTCCACACACAGGAGTTTAATTTTTTTCAGTACTTTATCAGGAGTTTTAGTTAGTCTTCGGTTATTTTAAGAGTGCTCTTTTATTTTTGACATCGATGCCTTGATTTACGAAATGTGTTAGCAGGCACCCAGGGGGCGCCGTGATCGGCCGGCCACATAGCTGTTGTCCATCGCTGGAGGCAACGAGGCAAGCGAAGCTGGCAGAAGTTGGTAAAGTTTGTGTCGTGTGTTTTTTTTTGTTTTCTGCCTGAAACATGGCTCAAACGAACACATCGGCTGCTCTGTCTGGGTTTTACCTTGAGCTTAGCCGTTGCGGGAAGAGCGGAGAGTACGACCGAGCCCTAAAGGTTTGTGACAAAAGTAAGTACATCTTCACATGATATATGTGCGCACTCATGTTGTGGTCTGTCTCGCTGTTTTTACCACTTAGAGCGCGTGATTAGTAGGTGTACACGCCTCACTTAATGTTAATGGTCTGTTTCTATTATTAACTTCCACTGAAATCCAGTCGCGATCACCGTTATTCGTCCAGTCCATATGGCGACACCCTTGCATACCATTAACTACTAAACAGTGCGTACTCGTTTGTATTGCTCAGTACCGATTAGTGCTTGTTGCAGACAAGGTATAAAACATTGGCTGTCTTCGTTCCAAATGAATTAACTGCTGTCAGTTAACCAACGCTCACTATTAAACGTGTTGCGTTACTTTGACATCCGCGTGTAGTACCTAACCGGTTTCTGTTCTGTTTCAGTCTTGCATGAGTTTCCGACGGAAGAAAAAGCGCTGCAGTGCAAAGTGGTGTGCCTAATACAATTAGGAAACTTCAAGGATGCAATCGACGTCGTCAATAAGAACTCCAAAAACATCGGGTATGTATGCAACTGTCGTAGCTGACTCGCGAGATTTAGTTTAGTGTATTTAGCATATAAAACACAGCTAACTATGATTGTGTACATTAATTTGCCCTGTTTATTTTGCCACAGGGACATGGCTTTTGAGAAGGCATATTGTCTGTACCGATTGAATGACACCAAGGAGGCGTGGAACTTGTTGAGTAGCATTACTACGCAGAGCTTTAGAGTTAAGGAGTTGAAAGCACAAGTGGTATGTGGCGTTGAAATACATCCAAAGTACTTTAACTATAATGCCAGTTGTGAAGTTGTGTTCAAAAGAAACTCTGTTCTTTCACTTATTACAGCTCTATAGGCTTGAAAACTACCAGGAATGCTTTGAAGTCTACAAGGACCTGATCAAGAACTCGGAGGTTAGTTGTTTGATATCTAACTGCTCATTCCAAGTAGTGAGAGGAGTACCATACTTTCTAAGAAGAATGTGAGGTTTCAGCACCGAACATCACATTGCGTGGTTGTCATGAGAATTTTGTTTAAGGAGGTTATGCGAGTTGTCTCATTTAAAATACTGGCCTACTTATATTTAGGTGCTGTGGAAAACAAAGTAGAGTATGTGCATACTTGGCAACCTTCATAATTTTTCATAAAGCTTATGAACTAGGACTAGTTCTACAATTTTCGAAAGAAATGCATTCTATCCTCTCTTTCCCCTTCGGTGTTGTGTCCGCGTAGTTTTTTAGAAATTATTAATTTCCCAGGCTGGCAGATATGTATGTGTGGACATAGAACTGTATCTGGTGACACAAGGTGGACAGCAATGAATGTTTTCTCCCAGGTGAAGCACAAATGTGCTGAAAACTTTTATGCTGTGCTAAAGTTTACTCACTTGACATATTCCTAATTTTTCAGGCAGTAAAGGGTATGCTGGCTTTATTGTTGATAAAATGTTTGCACTTTTATTGCATGCTTTCAAAGCGAGAACATTGAAGCGATAAACATAAGATATACACCAGAGCACTTGTCAGCCAAATGAAAACGGTTAAATAAGGTTTACAGAAGCTTTCCCTGCATGATTACTGTTAGTCTGAACAGCAACACCACATTTTTTGTTTTTGTTTTTTTGTCTCTTTTAAGGATGAGTATGAAGAGGAAAGACAAACAAATCTTGCAGCTGTCATAGCATCTTTGACAATGCAGACTCAACATGAGGTATGTGCTTTTGATATTTTAATGCCTGGAAGCAAGCTTGTGCTGTTCTGATGGTGTGGACACACTTTCAGGTGAAGGGTGCTCCAAGTTTAGGAGAAGGTTCATATGAGTTGTGCTACAACAAAGCTTGCAGCTTGCTGGGTCTGGCAAAGTATGCTGATGCACTTCAGAAGCTTGTGCAAGCTGAAGGCAAGAATTTTTTCCCATTGCTTTATCATATTTAAGTGTGACTACAAACTTTTACTGTGTTAAACTCATTCTTATTAGTTGATTTTGGTTAGCTTCAGGTACAAAAGTGTTTTTTTAATTAAGGGAGGCTATTTTCTTTGTTCACTCTATGCCATATTCCATAGTGGGACAAAGTGAAAAAATTGAACAGAGTGGTTCACAAAATTGGATGTTGTTCTATGCTTCTCTTTAAACAACCGCAAAACTTCGAGTTATTCGTGGGAGGCTGCTAAATATTTTATTACGTGAAAAAGGCATCCATTTTAATGGAATGAATGCTCTTATGATAAGTGTATCTGAAAAGAATATATTGTATGTAATTGAATTTCATTTTAAGAAAGCAAGAACACCATGTCTCGCACTAAAAGTGGTAATACGAGAAATAACAAATTTGGAAGTATGCACAGTGTATCATTATTCAGTAACTATGTCAATTCTACACACCACAAAAAAGTAAATGCCAGCTGGCCATTTCTGGCTATAGCCAGCTGGCCTTTGCTTTGGTGGTCGGGTGTGCATTCAGAATGTATGCACTATAATGCAGAGCTCATTGCTAATGTGAGTGTATGGCACGTGACGTGCTTTACAGGAAGCTATTTATGTTTGCTACCCTTATGGCACTTCAGTCTGACATAGTTATGTTGAGGTGAACCCACCAACCGAAGCTAAAAACAAAACTGGACCATGAAGAGATGGTTGTGTGTGACATGGTCTAATAGTTGTTGCTGTTGTGATTGGTGCTGGAGCCAGGGTCTTCAGTTCTCTTTAACCCACCGGATCATGCTTTCTTTAGCAAAGGCAGTTATAGATGTACATAAACTGTAATTGCTGTGACATCTGCTAAGATTTCATCACATGAGCAATTCATGTGCAGTAAAGATCTCTTTGAATGCAGTGCAGTTGGATGAATATTCGATCTCCAAAATGAAAGCAGAAATATGGCTGCAGTTTTACACCTACCTTCTCCCTAACCTCTGCCCTATCTTGTGTGAGTTACAAAATGTTTCTCTGGTGCAATAGTAAGATAGGTAACAGAACAGGTCGTATACCCCTTGTGGTTTCTTGCGTAATTGTTGGAGTCATCTCAGACTGCGAGTGTGCCTGTGGAGGTGCCAGTGCCTGAGTGTTTGCTGCAAACTTTTGGTCCTCCTGGTGATTTGGGATGTCAATGGCCTTCTCCCCTTCGTGGCTTGCCCTTTTACCTGGGTCAGCTCTGGGAGTGGCAGGTGCCGAAGTGGTGATGTTTTCTCGGAAAGGAGGGCAATGAACTCGACAAAGGCAGGCGATCTGGAGCGTTGCCCTAACTTGCGATGCTAAATTTCAGGCTCACCATAACACTACTCATTCGTAATAACTTTAGCAGAGTGAAATTTCATTGCATTAGGTCATTATTGTGGAAAAGTTTCATGAGTTGGGACAAGTTTTTCAATTCCTGTTGACTACTAAGAAGTTGTGCATGACAAATACACTGAGATTATGTTACTGTACAACTGCCTATTTTGCACTGTCAACAGAACTATGCAAAAAGTCGCTAGAAGAAGATGATGTACCTGAGGATGAAATTGAGGAAGAGCTGGCCATTGTGAGGTATGCTAGTGCTAGATGATCTCATGCCTTCGGCAGTTGCCCAGTTTGGGCCAAGGTGTCTAAGCACTTTTTTTTTTTCTTTTTTTTTCAGGACACAGCTAGGCTATGCCAAGCAGAGGTTAGGCTTCCCTGACCAGGCCATGAAACTTTACAATCTAACACTCAAACAGCGGTGAGTAGACTCCTGTAGTATTCCTGATATGAAAGCGGATTGCATAGAGCTTGGTTCTCAGCATTTTCTTTTGGTTTATGTAATTCAAGGTCAGTTGTGGGCCTGTGATGGAACAAATTGTTTTTATTCTGCAAAAGTGATGCCATTGCGAGGTTTTGTAATTTCTCTTCCAAGAAACTGAAAAGACCAAAAGTGAGGAGGCTTTAGCTTGGGACAAAGTCAAATTTGCCTTTGAAAGTACTGCATAAAAATTATGGAAATGCTCTCTATGGGCTACTGCGCAATCACTTTTAATACCCCTGTCAGACGGGCATCCGCAAACTCCTTTTAACTCCCTCGTCTTTATGTTGAGGGAGATGCATGCGATGTCACACGGTCGCCCTTCCACTTAGGGAGTTTAACGGAGCTTTTGGTCAAGGGAGATCGGCGATCTCCCTCAGCGGCTGAAGGGAGTACTCTCGTGCCCAGGCTTGTTGTCGTAAAGCTGAGAATTTAATTATTTTTGCATTAAAAATAATGTCGAGTGTTTTTCAAAACAGTTCTGTTGAAATAAATAAACGTTCAAGTGCAAATCAGCATACTCGCCATGCCGCAAAGGAACACAGAGAAGCACATGGTGGCTAGCGTCGCTGTCAGCACTGCTATGTTTAGCGAGTGCACTTTGATTTTTAGCAAGGTGTATGTTTTTCGCATCAAATATAATAAATAGTGTTTTTTATAGAAGGAGCGTTAATTATAATAGCTACGAGCGTAATTAGAAGTTACATTTTTGTAATTCTACAAACATCAAACGCCGCTGATAGCGCCTCTGGCGGCTTCTTATGAAAACTTGTTATTGGCCGTGTGACACGGCCACAACTTCCTTAAGGTCGAACTCCCTTAGGAAGTTTCGCGCTCCCTTATCCTAAAGGAGTTTGTGGGTGCCCGTGTGACACGGGTATAACAAGACTTGTTGCATTCAGGAGAAAAAGTTAAATGCTACTGACTGTTCAAAGCAAGATGTGCAAGGTGGTCAAAATTAGTCCGGAGTCCTCCACTACGGCATGCCTCATAATCCGAACTGGTTTTGGCTCGTAAGACCCCAGAAAGAAGAAGGCTGTTCAAAGCGTAATTTCGATCTAGGGCCTCAAAATTTGTTACAAAAATTGTATAAAAATTAAAAAAAAATAGAAGCACCAAGTTTACGGCTTCCCAACTCTGCACCAAAAACTGATACTGCAATTCTGTAAGCTGCACCCTATAAGACTGGCTAAAGCTGACAAAATACGAAGTACTTGTTGAGCGCTTACATGAAATTTCCACATTGGTTACACGAGTCTTGCGGAATCTAGTTGCAGAACATTGGTATGTTTCAGAATTATGTATAATTATCCATTTTGTCTTCTTTGGCTGTTCTGATTGATGCAGCCCAGAGTGTTATATCTGTTCTCATTGAGAAGTTATTGTTCTTCTGTTTGAAAAATTTCTGATTTTAAGCAAGTTTCTTTTAAAATGTTATAGCCATAAATAAAAAATCTGCTCCAAACATTTGGTAGATGTTAATATCACTCTTAAATGCAATGAGGGGGCTTATCATAATCACTTCAGTGAATGCCAAGCAGGACGATTTCTCTGGTCCCATGTATATTTAGTAGCTCATGATATAAAGCTTCCTCTTATGTGGCCTGCTCTAAGCAACCTCTAGACATTGGTGTTTATATAACCAAGTATGTTTTTCTTGTTGCATTGTACGAGGCCTTTACTGATGTGTTCCTTGTTTGGTCTCTTGCTTAATGTGCGAAAATTTGATTTCTGTTATGCCTACGTGGCCCTCTTGTGTGGACCTTAGTCAGCCTAGCTTGTCCGTAAGCAGATAAATGGGGCATTGAACCTTGCGCCTCTGGTGATGCACATACTGTATTGCGCACCATAGGTGTATAGCATGTATGAAGAAGGAGGGGCGGCACAAGTTGAGTGCACATTAATTCTAACAGAATATGAAACAAGAAGCACTGCTAAGGCGGATGCCCCCACAGGCTCTTATTTACATGCCTGAGCATCATGGATTGGGCTAGTTGGTAATTTTTTACGATCACTAGAGTCAACGTGAAAGCAGGACACAGGACCAGATTACAACCGACAGGCTTGTAATCTTGGTTGAAGTCTTGTCTTGTGTCATGCTTTAGCACTATGGCCTGAGAGCAAGGGTGTAGCCAGGTATTTCGGGAGGTGTTAGGTTAGCCTCTCCCAAAATACCCTCCCCTCAAGCCTGGGCATTCTTTTTCATAACAAGATGAGGATAAAACCACCGGTAAAGTATGATCAAGAAACAGCATTTTGTTTTACCAACAGCTGATACATTCCCATTGGAGAAAACATTTCGGGAAAGGTTAAAGAAAAGTCTGGTTTAATCTGCAATGTTTCAAAGATGAAGTTGAAAAATGAAAACCTCTTAATAAAAGCAAAATGGCTAAGGGACAGCTGTTGAAGGCACGAAGTATGGCCTGCAGTATAGTTTGCTCCCCTCCCCCTTGCTAGTAGAAAGCCCTCCGTACACCCATGCTACATACACTGAGCAGGTGTGGCTAACAAAATGAGCTGGACACAAATGTGCATGTTTTTTAATACATTCGTTGTCTATAGTTGAATGCCATTTTGTTACAGACCTTCTGACAATGCCATCATAGCTGTGGCAGCTAACAACATTGTAACAATAAACAAGGTAAGAAAATCTGTCTTCTTATGCATGTTTACTTATTTTCAAGTTACTTGCTGCTAACAAAACATATAGTAGTACGTGTACACGTTTGCATCCCTGAGGCCTTCCAGGATCACATGATACTCAACATGTGCACTTGCAGCAGGGCCCTCTGTTGAAGAGCTTGGAAGCGAAAGCTTATATAATGTTATTAATGGGACATTTTGAGGACTGCTGCAGTGATGCATAGTTTGCAAGAAAGTATCACATCTATTCCTCGTTTTCTCTATGCAGTACTAGTTTCTTGAATGTTCATTGATGTGCATACGTGCCAGTGCAAAATTATGGGACATGATTGAGTCACGTAAATCATAGGAGGTATAGGGGACTGCCATAGTGACACAATAAAAAAATGCTGCAATGTCAATTTATGGCCACAATCAGTTTTCAAACAAGTGTCACATCTATGCCTCGTTATAGAGTGTGTATTGGTTTGTTTGATATTCGATGGTGTGCCTCAGTGCCAGTACAAAAGATGTTCAGAATGAGCAATTGTTAGACTAGATTTCCAGGCTAAAGTTGCCTGCACCTTTCACTATCACCACCATTGCCAACTCTGGCACCTTGGGCAAGTTGGAATAAGTGCAGTAAAGAGAAATATTGAGCAGGGTTCGTACATGTCCTTGAAATCCTTGTATACCCTTGAAATTGTAAAAAGAGATTCAAGGGGGGGGGGGGGGGGGGCGGGGCTTAAAACTTCTTGAAAATAGATGCGCCCCTTGATTTTCTTCAAAACTAGGTTAGGGGGCAACTTCTGAACATTCAAAGTAATATACTCCGCATTGGTGCTATGCCGTGGGCACTGCCAATGATCCTATATAATTTCATTTGAGGGTTAGCCAAGCGATTGCAGTCTGGCATGTCCACAGCCACTGACAACAGGTTTAAATTGCCATTGTAGTGGTAGACGAAGCCAGATCAAGCGTCCAAATAATTGCAACCATCGTGGCTCTATTTTTTGAGGCCTGCACTCTAGAAAAATGCCTGGAGGAACGTAAGTTTCAGCCATTTGGCTTTAATGTGACGAGTATCTTTGAGTGAAGCCAGACACTACTTACCCCTATTGAGCAAAATGTGCCACAAGGCGATCCACATTGTTAAAATAAGAAAGTCGACTTTGAAAAGCCACCTGAAGAGCTTGAAGTGTGTGTGTAATGCAGTGACTGTCTTCGTTTAAAGAATTGCAGCTAAGAAGTAGATTTGAATATTTTTTAGTTTGTTATGACTGGGGGGGGGGGGGGGGGTTTAGTTTCAACCTCCTTGAATTTTGGCCTTCATCAACCTGGAAATCCTTAAATTGTCCCTGAATTTTGCATTGGATGTTCTGTACCAGCCCTGTTTGAGTTAAACTAAACTGATGGGTTGCCCTTCTTGAATTGTGAATAGGCCAGTCTTACTGTTAGGAGACTTAGTAAGCCAGGAAGAATGCATCTGTGTAAAGCAGGTGTTGACAGCACCTAGAAAGTTGTGCACTGTTTCCTTGCGACAGCATCTACTTGATGCAAGTTAGTTGTGTACCAATAAAATAATGACTACATTGCATTCAAAAGTAGATGTCTACACTGAATCATTTCTCTCTACAGTATGTGTCAGTGCTTTTGATGAAGTTATTATTGGTCAAGTTTTTTGCATGGTTCTATATGTAAATGCTTAATGACACGATGCTGTCCACCAGGATTGTTCCAGGAGCCTGTGAAGTATTTTTAACGCTGAAACATAAACATTTACTAAACGGAGTGAGTTTTTTGCCGCAAGTAGGTAGTTATATTGAGCTTCGATTCCTATATGCAAACATTGATCCTGTTCCTAACTTGATGTTATGCCATATGCTCAGCCAATTTTCATGATGTGTTGCAAATATTCATTTCCAACAAGCAAAGTGTGTGATGTATTTGTCTGAGGGCAGCAAAGCCTGTGAGCACTGGTCAATCAGCTAGCTCACACACGTAGGTGCACCACCTGCTTGTTATGCTGAATATTTACGCTGGATTTTTTATATGTGTAACAAACAAATGTTTGAAACAGGGATTTTATTTCAGTTTTTAAATGCTTTAATAAAAGTTCATTTACATTTAAAGCATTAGGTGGTTGCTGTCTATGCCATGAAAATTCCATCACCACAACAGGCTGCTACATTGTTTCTGGATACGGTCAACCTTAGGGTTAGCTTCATTTTGGCCATAAATCCAGGTAATTGGGCCTAGCTATAAAAAATGCTTGCATAACAAATTGCTTAATAGTATGAAATAAAGTTTGGTTGGTTATCATCACCTGGTGGCTTACATAAATTTAGCACTGCCTGGTAGTGGTGCTGTAATGTGGGCTGAAACATGCTGTACATTCACTGATTATAGAGGATGCCCCATGCTGTGCATTTTGGCCACAATAACAGTACGATTATTGTGTGGCATAAAATTCATGAATAGACATCAGGCAAAGCCACATCATTGTTGTGCTCATTGTGGTTGTTGCTCTAGTGGTGTTGCAATTGGAACACCTGTACTGTGCAAGTCTATTGTGGATTGATTTGCACCATTATTCTTGTTCACATTTATAGTGAGCATTTGCTGTAATGAACATTGAATTTTGTTTCTGATGCTACTTTGCTGATAACAAGTTTGTTCAGCTGTATATTTACAATTTGCTGAGATAGCAGTGCAAAAACACATGATCTGGGGCCATAAATAAATGACTGCAGTGTTTCAGATAATGGCTGAGTTCATGTTACTAGTGTAGGCTACAGTACTAAAGGATTCCAAAAGGAGTGCGTGTGAATAAGAAATATTTGTTGCTTTGTAATTTGCACTGCACAGGACCAGAACATGTTCGACTCCAAGAAAAAAATCAAGATGGCAGTGGCTGAAGGGCTGGAGAGCAAACTGACGTCACAGCAACGACGGGCCATAGCGCTCAATCACTGCCTGCTGTTGTACCACACAGGTCAGCTAGACCAATGTGTGAAGGCTGTCACCATATTAGAAAAGAATTTTACAAATTCTGCTGACGAGGCGGTATTGCTTCGAGCTGCAACAATGCACTGTAAGGACAAGCAACTTGAGAAGGTCGTGCAACTACTCAAGGCAAGTCAACCTTGAACACTTTTGTGGTTCTGACCTAAAGGGGCCATGTGACGTAAAGGGGCTGTGTGACACATTGAACATGTAGATTTTATTTTCTGTTAGTATGGGTTTTTGTAATGCCTCACCTGCTATGAAGTTCTGGCGTCAGAGTATTTATATTTTAATCTGCTCTAAAATGCAATGTTCTTGCTGACTGCAGTGGCATGCGGTAGTGACTTCTCATGGTGAATGTGATATGCTGCTTACTGGAATTGGTTGGGTGTGCACTTGGAACCTTTTTCTGATATTAGACAATACTTTAATGAAGTTTTACAGCCTTTTAGTCTAAAAAGCAAGCGCAAGAATAAACATTACAATACTATCTAGTTTGAAATCGTGGTACAGGGGCAGTGATGAGAGCACTGCTGACCACTTCAACTTTAAGCATACTTCACTTTCTTTGGATGCGCCCCATCTTTCTCCCCCATTCTCCCAAACTTACTTCTTTTTTCTCTCTCTCCTGTTTAGGTGTAGGCTGAAATCGGCAAGTGCTTCTCGGCTATCGCATGACCTACTCAGGGCATTAGTAGTGTTGGTGTGCACTTCCAAAATGGTGCCGCAAGAAAATGCGGGGGCTAGGCGTAGCGACAAGTCCACCTTAATATGCAAGTTTCCAGTACAGGGCCGGTATAATGTATAGATTCCTTTTGCTCTCTTCTATTTCTTTCTTATCATGCATTGCTTACAACTGGCTGATCCTGGTGATGACGTAGGCAGAGCGCTGTTCAGACCATTGATCATGCATAGAAAGAAAAAGAATTCGAATCGAATTGCTACGTTATTCTGGCCAGAGTTGATGAAAGCACTACTTGATGTCATTGGTAGTATATAGCATACTGGGTAACTTGAGCCAAGGATTTTTTAAAAAGCGGAAAACTGCAGCCATCATCTGGCACTCCATGAACTACTTTTTATGTTCTGCTAAATTAGTTAATTAACTAAGATGAATTATGAAAAATGTTTTATACAATGAAATCCCAATTGTAACTCTCTTAATTCAAATTGACTGATAGTTTGAACTGTTCTGTTGGTCCTGGCAAAGTCCTGTGTATTTGAATAGTGAAAAACTCTCCCTGAATTTGAGATAAAAAAAATGCGCAACGGTTATTTCGAAAAAAATTCTGACTCCCATTGCCTGCATTTTGGAAAAACCCGAGCCAAAGGCAAAGGCTCAATGCATAGGTACCGTAAAGATGATGCGGAAGGATGTGCGGGAAGCCGAGACAGAACCGGAGCAAGTAGCGTGGCTCACGCTCTGCTTTTCCCACCTTTTCCCAGCAGGAAGGAGCCCCCATTGTGCACTTGATAACACTCACCTGCCCTTCTCCCCTTTTCTCTCTCTCCTACCATGCGCTTGATCACACTACTGTGTGACTGATCACGTCATCTCCAACATTGGGCATGCCAGAGGACGGTGCACATCAATCCACCATCCTTCTCAGCTCACCCTCGCATGTTTTCCCTCGCAACCACAGCAAGCACCGCGCTAGGCGCAATCTTATCGCACTTGGATTTTATACGGAATCTAGACTTTTTCAATGCCTGTACAGTGATGGTTTTTGTTTTACCACACTATAGATCGGGCACTATATTTAAAGGCGCTCTTTCTAGTTTGAACTCAGTTTTATTTGAATAAATTTCTGATCCCCTCGGAATTCGAACAAACAAGATTCAACTGTATTCACTTTAGAGCTAAACACATTTCGTTACATTGTAGAGAGGCTTCAGAAACAACCAATCCAGTGTTTTGTGGCCACGTACCTTGTGCGTGGTGCTTTTTATCGTCATTTAAAGAAAGTGTGTGGAAGAAAAAAAAAAAAAAAACGTGACTGTGCTCATGCACTATCATATCGCATGCGATGTAGCATGCGATGGCTTGACTACCACTTATCAGATACGAAGGCACGTCCTTTTCATGCACAGCCGTAGCACGTGCTGATGCACTCTCAACCTGATGCCGGCAGTGGTGGCTGCTCACTTTGCCACGGTCGGCGTGCGTGCTTCGTTCACTCTAATTTTGGTCACACGCTAGAAGTTGTGAAAGGCCGTCCACGTAACGCTCTACTGCAAAAATTTTGAAAAGGGTTTCAGTAGTGGCAGATACAGAAACAAAGGAAATGTTGGAAGGCCATTGTGCGATGAGGCAACCTACCTTTCCTGCAGCGGACTCTCTCCCCATTGCCTCAGCCAGCACCCATGAGTGATATCTTTGTTGCTTTATACCACATCGGAGCCGAGGACCCACCTCGTTCTCACTGCTGTTCTCACTGCTGCTGACTTTTTGTGCACTACAGGCAATCTGTATGATGTGGAAGTGCCATTTCACTTCGAGTAATCCCGCTCAATGCTGCAGTGACTCCTACGAGGAGAAGCGTGCATGCTTTTGTTTGAATTTTATGGTGTGCATCAGTATAATATGTTGCCGACATGGTCGTCACCGTGTGATCTATGCACTGCAGTTGTCTTGTTTGCAATACTCAGATCTTTTGAAAGGCCCTTTAAGTGACACATAATTTGAAAAATGCTTTGTAATTTGATTTTACAATTCTGTGATTCATATCAATTCTATATGCTTTTTTCTTTTTTTAATGCAACGTTTTGATATAGTGCCCTGTATTTTGGTTTAGTGTAGCCAAGGGTGATTCAATATGTGGAGAAGCATGTCTTGATAAAAATGTCTGCCTTTTTCTTTAGGAATATGCTGAACGCCACCCGAGCCGGTCACTGTCAATGTCGCTTACCTTGGCTCAGCTGCTGTTGTCCCAAGGGCACCTCAGCGACTGCTGTGACATCCTGAAGTCACTTGGCACCACAACCTACAAACTTGGAATTGTGCGTACATGCTGTGTTTGAGACTGATTTACTTGTAGCACTTAGCGTCATATGTTAGTGCACGTTCATTTTTTGTTATCTGTGGTGTTTGTTTACCTTAAACACAATGTATGCCCCTCGACAGACAATGTATCCTCAAACCCTGGATTATAATTAAGATAATGAGTTATTTCAAGAGATACTCAAGAAGAAAATGATTTGAGCTGTGTTAGTACATTAGTACCCTTTTACAATGACAAAAAAGCCACTCTTTTCATAAGAAAAGGCCTGGTAAGTCATTAAAAAACGAAAGACAGGTGGCAACACTGCCTTAAAGATCCAGCATCAGCTTGCCACGATGTCATGGATTTTAATGGTGTCTGCTCACGCCGATTTAATTTTTAATCGGTGAAAATGGCTTAGGGTACATTGTATTCTAGATGCAATTAAGCCTATTTAATTTTTTATCGGTGAAAATGGCCTAGGGTACATTGTATTCTAGATGCACTTAAGACTGAACTTGCCAAGTTTCAACTACCGTTACTGATCCATAACGGTCCAAATATGAAAAATATACTTAGAAATCCGGGGCACCACACTGATACAGCAGTGCTGGGGTTTCCGCATGAAATTATGACGTTCATTTTCTTCTCTAATAATCAACCTATTACCAAAAAAAATGAAAATGTAGGTTTGAAAGAATACTTTGTATCAGTATTAACTGGTTTGGTGTTTCTGTTTAGTGTCCCTTTAATTTGAATGTGTAAGCATTCTTTGGCGAGCATCTCAGCAAAATTTGTCCATCCCGTGATTCCCTATATCTGCAAAATAAATGCATAATTGGTCAAGTTAACACATGTAAGTGTTATAATAGCGTAATAGGAGATGATTGGCAGCGTTAGGGAAAAAAAAAAAAAAAAAGCTTCTGATCGCTATTCTAACCATGGATTGCAGCTTGGCTGACAGATGTCTGTGTGAGCTACATTACATTCATGGGAGTGAAAGTTGCTTTGGCCTCAGTGTACTTAAGCGGTTTCTCTCCATTTCCTTAGTTTTGAACAGTCCTACAGTAATGCGTGAGGATTCTCTGGCAAGTACCCCAGCAAAATCTGTCCGTCCTGTGAGACCTTAATCTGCAAAATAAATTCATAATTGGTCAAGGTAACTAACACATGTTATTGTTATAACAGTGTAATTGCCATTGTTGCTGCGTCAAGGTCGTAACAAAAAATAAGGGAAAATAAAGTTAACACATGTAAGCATTATAATAATGTAATAGTATATGATCGGTACTGCTAGAAAAAAATACCGCTATAAAAAGAATCGGGTTACACTTTGCCGCATCAAGGTCGTAACAAAAAAGGAAAATAAGGAAATCAAGGTGTGTAATTGTTATAATAGTCTAATAGTAGATAATTCGTAGCGTTAGAAATTAAAGAAAACTGGTAATGTCGTCATCACTGCGTCAAGGTTGTAACAAAAAAGGAAAATAAACAAGGAAAAAAAAAAGTTGTGACGGCGTTACGGGTCAGTTGATACATATATCTGTAAAATAAATGCATAATTAGTCAAGTTCACACCTATAATCATTATAATAGTGTACTGCAGTTATACCTGCTTATAACGAACCTCCATATAACGAATTCCTGGATATAACGAAGTTTTTCTATTCCCCGCTGTTACTCCATAGAAGCACATGTATTTGAGACCTCTACATAACGAAGTGGCAGCGGGAGACCCCCTCGAAATAACGAATTTTCCCCGCCGACAACCTAAGATTTCGGCCCAAATTTTGTCATTTTTGCGCGAGCAGCAACCGGAAGCACCTTCTCCGCCGCGACGGAATGCGAAGCGTCGTCGTCGTGCTTGGCGCGCTTGAATTCACGGCGACTGCAAGACGAGAGCGAGCGCACGTGTGCGTGTGAGCGTGTGTGAAGCAGGCCTGCATCCCTCGACCCGGCGATCTTGCCGCTGTGGGCGTGACCTTTCACCCTCCCTTTATTCAAACCTGATTCCGCCGCTTGCTACAGCTGGCCTAGCCCGCCAAGCCGGCACTCTCCTTTTTCAGTTGATGTTGCCGAAGGAAAAAAAAAATTTTTTTCAACGCACTGGTAGCACCACTCTTTGGTTACGGCGCAAGTAAGTTGTATTTCTGTATGAAAGCATGAGGTGCACGGTACTACAGTTAAACCTGGATATAACGAAATTGACAAATTCCCGAAAAACTTCGTTATAAAGAGGATTTCGTTATATGCAGGTTCGGCACAAAAATTCGAAAAAGAAATGCTTACCGTATTTACTCGATTCTAACTCGCCCTCAATTGTAACGCGCATCCGTTTCCCGTTTTCGTCGAAGCACTCATCCTTGGAATGTCATGGATGCGTGGACGCGTGTCGTTTTGCACAATCGGGAGGAAACGAACAGTGAGCATCACGATGGCGTCGTAGCGTCATATAGTGTTACAGTAGAACCCCACTGTTACCTACCCGGGGGCTGCGTTTTCCCGGCTGTTACGTCGTTTTCGGCCGGTCCCGGCAAAGCTCCCATAGAACCCAATGCATTGGTAACCCTGCAGTTGCGTCGCAGCTGTGGGACCGTTCCCGCATCATACGTTGTGAACTGCCACCCCGCGCTGGGCCCGAGCGGCCATTTTGACTTTTCATGTCGCTTGGCTTGGTGGCTTGACGATGGCATTGGCCGCCCAAAGTGCCGGGGGCGACAGCTATGATGTATTTTCGGTTTCTGCCAGCAAAAGTATGGCCCTTGAGATCCGTATTTCAATCTATGATGGTGTCTATGACGCGTTGTGGCCCTAAAATTGGTTTTGGCTCAGATATTCCGTAAAGGGTGATAACGCAGTCGCTGCGCGCCGTATGCTGTATGTGCGAGTGAAATCGTGCGAGGGGAGCCGACGACCGCGTCTAAATCTCGCGCGCGCTAGAAAAGCAAGGGAGGAAGCTCACCTTTTTCTGTTGCACTCGAGGCACCGGCGAGTGAGCGAGGGGGGAGGGATAGTGGGGCGGCGTTGTACTCTACCCTGGCATCAACTGCGTACTGCACGGCGGCACGCGGTCGCGCGGGCTGTATGTGGAAAGCGATCTGCGTTGGGGCAGAGTCTAGCAGTGCAGGTGCGTCGGTGGCTCGTAGCTTTGTGCAGGCTGTGTGTTCTCGGCGCTCAGTTTGCGTTGAAGCGATAGAGAACAGCACGAAGGTCACTTCGCTCGCTTCTCCAGCGGCGCTTCCACATGCCTCCAGCGTTTGACAGCGCGTGTGAGGGGAGCGCTCATCGAGTGTGATGTGTCGCAGCGTGTACCAGCGCGTCGGCAACATCAACTGGAAAAGGAGAGAGTGCCGGCTTGGCGGGCTAGGCCAGCTGCAGCAAGCGGCAGGATCAGGTTTGAATGAAGAGAGGCTAGGGGGAAAGGTCACTCTCGCGGCGGCAACATCGCCGGGTCGAGGCGATGCAGGCCCGCCTTGCACACACACTCACACGTGCACTTGCTTCGCGGCGGAGAAGGTGCTTCCGATTGCTGCTCGCGCAAAAATGACAAAATTTGGGGCGAAATCTCTGGGTTGTAGGAGGGATAAATTCGTTATATCGAGGGGGTCTCCTGCTGCCACTTCGTTATGTAGAGGTCTCAAATACATGTGCTTCTATGGAGTAATGGCGGGGAATACAAAAACTTCGTTATATCCAGGAATTTGTTATATGGAGGTTCGTTATAAGCAGGTTTAACTGTATAAAGGATTTTTTGCGCTCTCTTTTGGTCATGGAAAACGGGCACGCGTTACAATCGAGGGCGCATTAGAATTGAGTAAATACGGTAAGCATTTCTTTTTCGAATTGTCGTGCCGAACCTGCATATAACGAAATCCTCTTTATAACGAAGTTTTGGGGAATTTGTCAATTTCGTTTTATCCAGGTTTAACTGTAGTAGATGATTGCTAGTGATGGGTAGACTTGCATAAGCTAGCTAAATATGTAAGCAAAAGCGAAGTAGCAGCCGAGCCAAAGAATGCTTACGCATTAGACAATTCTCAGAATTTGTGTCGCATTTTTTCTGAAACATTGTAGTGCTAAGAGAGTCAAATTCTATCGTAACACAAGTTACAGCAAATTGGTGAATAGTATAACAAAGTACTAAATGTAATTTCATTTGAAATTCCCATTAGAACATGCATTTTGATCCTGTTTTAGTGAAGCAAACATTTCCTAGAAATGGATATATTGAACCATTTTGATTCGGACCGAAAGTTTACTGATTATTCTGTGCCAGTTAGGCTGCAATTTGGCGGCTTGTCACGTTGCTAGCAACCTATCTGATGTGGCAGTTTGCAGCTCCCAGGAGTTTTCGGCTACCTGGCAAAGTGCCAAACTGGCTACACTACCGAGTCTGTGACCATGGCCTCTGAGATCAAGTGGTGTGCCACATACACTGACGATCTTGGACGCCACCCAACGGCTACAGTAGACTTTCATTAATTCGACTCCATTGAATTAGATGTCTGTTAACCCCTTTGGTGCCTTGAATGAGCTGAGTTCGTCCATGCGTTTTTGGTAAAAAAGGCCAATGATGAGCTCAGCTTGTCAAACGTACTTGCATTTTCTGGCAATGCCATAGACAAGCCTAATTTTATCTCTGTGCTTAGTTGTGTGTTTGGTAGATGGCATCACACAATCCATGAGACAGCGCAGGCAGAAGCGAATTTATTCTTTCTTAGGAAGTAAACTATGTTGGCAACTGGGGTCCTTAAATAAAAATAATTTGGCCATTTTGTGGCCAGAATTCTGGATACAGTAAAACCTCATTACAAGAGACACTCAAGGGACCTGGGAAACATGTCTCTTGTAACCAAAAATTTTAAAAACACCGGAGAGTCGGACTAGATCACTTTATTATACATCTGCTTAAAAGTGTGTTTTAATACATCTACAGGAAATTGCTCAGTATGGCTTAAAAAAGTCATTCATTGTAGTTCGTTTTTTAGTGACTGCAGATTGTTTTGGCTTCCTTCCCAGCTTCTGGAGGTAAAGCACTTCACTTTTCAAACCTTCCTGTTGCTCACAATACCTTTGAAGTGCTCTTAGATGTTCCATCAGCCTCATCTGCCGACGCTTTCTGCCTTAATAACAGAAAGTATAACAGAAAGTTCGGTGCAATTTATAGTCGCAGCCTTGAGAGAAATGATATTCGGCTGCGGAACGAAAAAGAATCGAGCCAAGGGAATGAAAAGTGCGGCGCATACCGGTTGGTACGACGTCAGCCGCGTTGCGTGAGCATGTCTGGGTTGTGTCTTCTAAATAGTGAAGAATTTGCTCTAGGGACCTAAAAAAGTTGCCCTTAGTAACCGAGTGTCTCTTGTAACCATGTCTCTTGTTCGCCATGTTAACACGGGGAACATAGGAAAACCAACCAAACCATTTTCAAATGTCCCTTATAACCGAGTGTCTCTTGTAACGAGATTTTTGCTGTAATAGCGTGACACGGAAGGTGTTGATTCGATCCTGACTGAAAGTCTCGGATGGCACCAAGGTAGTTCTATGGGCCAGAACTTTTGTTAGTATTTCAATGCTGAAATTGGCGCTCGCTGGATCATTCAAACTTGATTGGTCAGCATGCATGTGTCTGACTCCAGTGGTGGCCCCAATGGCTTCAGCGTCTGTATTGGTGGTGCCAGCGGACAGTGAGTGTGTCCAAGAAGTTATCACTCACGGAAAATGTCATTTTTCAGCTTGCGTCTGGCAGATTTTGAAGCCACATCATCAGCTCACAATATCTGTGTTTAGTAGTATTTACCGAATTCTCACACATGCATGTTTTTCTGGAAAATAGGTCTGAAAATTGCTTGTGCATTGCAGTGTAATACGAAGCCGAAAACTGAAAAACCAAAACTGGGGGAGTCATGTCATGCTTGTCCAGAGAGTGAATCTGCTGTTTGGTCCTTCAGGTGAATCCAGCTAGTATTTACCGTATTTACTCACCTAATGAAAGCTTTTTTTTTTTTTTTTCCGAAAAATGTGTGTGTACAGTAAAACTCCGGTGATACGATCACGGCTGGTACGAATTTCGGTGTCGTACAAATTTGTAGCATTCCCTAGCTGAAACACATTGCTCTTAATACGAAAGACATTGGCTGTTAGGAACGCGTTGCTGCGCCGCTGCAGATCATACAAATGCGTGAGCAATAGCGGCGGCGGCCGAGCCAGCCGAGCGTCCGGCACAGCGGAATCTGGGCGGGATCCATAGTCGCTAAGCAACCAGCTACGTCACGTGGCTGCGCTATCTCTCATTGGTCCGCTCATTGAGCGGACCGGACCACATCACGGCCTAGCTGATGCTTTGACCAGCAAGAAAGAAGACGAGGGTTGCTGCAGTAACGACCACCGTGGCAGCAGCCATGACGGCCGAAACGTTCCCACACTCGACGTGCTGAAGCGTTCAGTGGCGTGCGAAAACATTCGTTAGATCACGCGCGCGCACTTTTACGCTTTCCAGAAGGCGATGTTCACGATTTAGGCAAGAAGAAAACACACACAGATAGTAGAACCTTGTTGATACGCTTTTCAAGGGACCGCTAAAAAAAAAAAAAGTTGCAGTTTCGCCTGAAAGGCGAGGCAACGATTGTGATAGCAAATTAGTAGACAGCTGAAAGAAGTAATTATAGTAGTTTTATCGTGTAAACTTGTAAGGAAGCGCGGCAGTAAGGAAGTACAGTAGAACCCCGCTGTTACGTTCCCTGGTGCTGCGTTTTCCCGGCTGTTACGTCGTTTTCAGTCGGTCCTGGCACAGCTCTCATAGAACCCAATGCATTGGTAACCCTGCAGTTGCGTCGCAGCTGTGGGACCGTTCCCAT
Source organism: Dermacentor silvarum (assembly GCF_013339745.2). Taxonomy (NCBI): domain Eukaryota; kingdom Metazoa; phylum Arthropoda; class Arachnida; order Ixodida; family Ixodidae; genus Dermacentor; species Dermacentor silvarum. The sequence continues at coordinate 36,319,811 of NC_051154.1, forward strand.
ATCATACGTTGCGAACTGCCACCCCACGCCGGCCCGAGCGGCCATTTTGACTTTTCATGTCGCTTGGCTTGGTTGCTTGACGATGGCATTGGCCGCCCAAAGTGGCGGGGGCGACACTTATGACGTATTTTCGGTTTCCGCCAGCAAAAGTATGGCCTTTGAGATCCGTATTTGCTATTTAAAGATGGTGTCTATGACGCGTTGCGTCACTAAAATTGGTTTTGGCTGATAGATGTTCCGCATAAAGTCCAAGGGCGATAACGCCGTCGCCGCGCACCGTATGCTGTATGTGCGAGGGAAGCCGACGACCACTTTCAGGGGGGAGGGATAGCCGGCAGCATTGTGCTCTGGCATCGACTGCGTACTGCGAGGCGGCGCGAGGTCTCGCGGGCCGTATCGTAAAAGCGATCTGAGTTGGGGGCAGAGTCTACGTAGTGTAGGTGCGTCGGCGTCTCAAAGCTTTGTGCGTTTCTGTGTGTTCTCGGCGCTCAGTTTGCGTTGAAGCGATAGACAACAGCAAGAAGGTCACTTCGCTCGCTTCTGCAGCGACGCCTAAATCCCTCACTGCGCGTGTCCGCGTTTATCGAGTGTGATGTGTTCATGTTTGCCTATGGGCGCTGACACCATGCTTGTTAATACAGTTAATAAGCGAATGTTTACAAGTTTATATGGATGATAAAACTACTATTCTTACTTTGTATAGCTGTCTACTAATTTGCTATCGCAATCGGGACTTCAGCTGTCGGGCGAAACTACGACTTTTTTCACACGCAAGAATTAAAATAACATTGTGTGCAGTTCAACACTACTCCCATTTCTCAATTTTTCCTGTTTATCGGCTCTTGCGTTTTCCAGCTCTTACGTTTTTTGTTTTTTTTTACGGTGCCTTGAAAAACGTATCAGCGGGGTTCTACTGTATACAGTAAAACCTCGGTGATACGAATCTCGCGGGGTCGCGTGAAATATTCGTATCATCAAAACATTCACAATATCAAGAAAAATGAATTTATTTTTACCAGAAAAGATTTTTAATAGTGGAATCCCATTGATACCTTCCTCGCTGCTGCGTTTTCCCAGCTGCTACGTCGCGTTTTCGCGGTCCCGACCTAAATCCCATTGACTTCCATGTATAGTCGAATCTCGATAATGCGAACTCGAAGGCGCCCAAAAATTTGTTCGAATTAAAAGAAGGACTTCTTTTTGAAATATTCGTGTACCATAACACGATGTGCGAATGGTGCGTTTCGTGAAATATTGCGGCGCGCAAGCACATATCGAGTGAGGGCCACGAAACTGCCGGCGTTCGCTTCGCGATAACGGCAGAGAACGAAACTTCAGGGAGCGGGCGTCGCAGGCACGGCGAGAGAGAGGGAGAGACATTGGTTGTGAAGAGGAAGAAGCGACATGGAGACGGGCGCGTGCGGGGACCGTCGCAGGTGAGGGAGGAGGGCGGCAGGGAAGCGGATTTGGCCTCGGCAACTCTGTCGCTTCGGTGGCTCCCCTCGCCATTCCTCTCAACACCCTCGTAGCCCCCTCACCTTCGACTATCTCCGTGCGCGTCCGCCGCGCCCGCCGGCCCGGCGCCGCTTAGCGCGCTCCCTGAAGTTTCGTTTTCTGCCGTTGAAGCGAGCGTTGGCCGGACTGGGCCTCCGCCGTTGCTTCCCTCTGCGTTGCAGCCACAGCGTTGGCTGAGACGTCGGCACGTGCACGCGTGTTCCAGCGCCACGCAGAAATGGCGACCTTGGCGTGACGCCGCGGTTCTTTTTTTTCTTTTTCTCCGCTTGGCGTTGAGGGGTCTCGCCTAAGCTTTTGCTCTATGGCAGTGTCGGAGCAATGCCGGTCGGAGGCGCCGCCACGTGATTTGGCGCACTGCTGAGAGCATTGTCGGTGCGCGGTATGTTCGAATTAACCATCGCAAATGCTTTCGTGTTCGACTAACCGGGCGTTCCCCGTGATACTTCGCCAATCTATAATGTACCAGCACGTTACGTTGCGTTTGAATGTGGCGGTCAGGTAAATGTAGCAGTGCAGCCAGCTTGTACATTGCAACAAGCGACCGATGCGTTTCAACAAGCGACCGGCACTTTGCAGATACGACGCACCCGCGCGGACCTTATCGTCAAAATGATCTGCGATGTTGACAAAGTGCGCCTAGGGCCAGTAGCTTCGTATGCGCTGTGCCTTCGACGTTTAGTTCGCGTTGAAGCGAGAGACAGCGCAAAGGTCAATTCGCTCACTGCTGCTGCTGCGTTTCCGTTGCTTCACCTTTCGGGCAAAACTGCGGCTTTTGTTATTTCTCTTTTTTTTCGCGGTCCCTTGAAAAGCGTATGAACGGGACGTTTTCTTCTTGTCCAAATCGTCAACGATCGCCTTCTGAAAGGCGCATAAGTGCGCGCACGTCATCTTGGGAATGTTTTCGTACGCCACTGAACGCCTGAGCACGTCGAGTGCAGATAGCGTTTCGACCGTCGGGGATGCGCCTCGGTCGTCGTTGCAGCAGCGGTCCTCGTCTACTTTCTCGCTAAGCATCGGCTAGGCTGTGATGTGGTCCGGTCCGCTCGACGTGGGGACCAATGAGAGATTGCGCAGCCGCGTGACGTAGTCGGTTGCTTGGCGACTATGGATCCCGCCCAGATCCCGCTGTGCCGGTGGCCCCGCTAGCTCGGCCGCCGCCGCTGTTGCTCACGCATTCGTATGATCCGTAGCGGCGCGGCAACACGTTCAGAACAGCCGATTTTTTCGTATTGTGAGCAATGTATTTCGGCCGGGGAATGTTACGAATTCGTATCACACCGAAATTCGTACCCGCCGGGTTCGTATCACACCGAAATTCGTACCCGCCGGGTTCGTATCACCGGGGTTTTACTGTAGTAAGGAAGCGCGGCAGCAGCGACTGTCTTTCGCTTCAACGTGAATTAAACATCGAAAGCACAGCACATACTAAGGTATTCAGCACTAGACGCACTTTGTCACTATCGCAGATCGTTTTGAAGATGAGGCCCGCGCAGGCGTGCACTTTGCACACATCGCAGATCACTTTCAAGATACGGCCATGTGATATGGCTCCGGCGATCGGCAATGTGCCGGTCGCTTGTTGCAACGCACCGGTCACTTGTTGTAGCGTACAAGCTGGCTGCACCGCTAAATTTACGTGACCGCCACATTCAAACACAACGTAAGATGCAGGAAAATTACAGATTGGCAACATATCAAAGGGAACTTATTACATGGAAGTAAACGCAGGATTTAGGTCGGGACCGCAAAAATGTAGCTGCAAGGAATGTATCAACAGGGTTCCACTATTAGGAATTTTTTCTGCTAAAAATAGGTTCATTTTTTCTTCTTGATCTTTTGTATGTTTTGATGATGCATATTTTGGGTGATACGAATATTTCACGCTACCCCGCGAGATTCGTATCACCGAGGTTCTACTGTAGTTGGGTGGTGTGTTCATTATGCGGGGTAAAATTCTGAGCGATTATTTTCCACGGCCACCTCTACAAAATTCGCAGTTTCGCCCGAAAGGCGATAGCAAATGCGTAGACAGCTATACGAAGTAAGGATAGTGGTTTTATCGGCTGTATAAACTTTCAAACATTCGCTAACTATTTAAATAAACAAGCATGGTGTCAGCGCGCACAGGCAAACACGAACATATCACACTCGATGACCGTGGACACTCGCTGTCAAAATGCTGGCATCAGGAAACGCGACAGCAACAGCGAGCGAAGTGACCATTGTGCTGTGTATCGCTTCAACTGCAAACTGAGTGGCGAGAACGGAGCATGCACAAACGTATAAGCCGCCGTCGCACCTACACTTAGCGTGGCCATGCAATACGCAGTTGCTGCGCCACCTTCCTCCCCCCCTTCTCTTCCTTCCCCCCGGTGCCATGCACGCAACGGAATACGGCGCGATTCCTCCTTTGAACGCGGGAGATTGAGCTGCAATCGTTGGCGCTGATGGCAAGAATGTGCCTGGATTGCCCATATAATTGCTATCGCAATAAAAGTAGGAGATACACTGTACGATTCGGCATCTGATACGGCGTCCGACACAATCGTACCCGCTGGACACCATATCAGACGCCGAATCGTACCGTGTCTCTCCTACTTCACGGCAGCAAGTTTAGGGTGCGGTCATTATGCGAGGAAAAGAAAAAACACTCTTCTTGATTAGAAAAGTGGGGGGTGCATTCATTACACGAGTGCGTTCATTATGCGAGTAAATACGGTAGTTATGCTGTCATACAGTGACGATTGTGTACAAAATCAGAGGCTTGCAGCATACTGCAATATTCTTGAGTACTGATGAGCCGAGTGATTGCTGTAAAACCTTTAAGCAGTAGTTCATTGCACGCACATTTGAAGGTTACATGGCTCAGCATGCATTAGAAGGCATGCACTCCACTGTAGAGTTTATTCTGGCTCAGTGGTACACAACTCTCAACTAAGGTGCAGTGTGTTTTGAGCACCAAGTGCAGGAGTCGGATGCGATGGTACTTGGAGCTTTGATACTCTAAAGCGCAATAGTGGCAGGGGTAGAGTACTGTGGTTGAGTGGCCGCTGACTTAGCAGTGTTTCGCATGTTACCAGGTAGCCAGCAGCTCATGGAAGTTCTGAACTGCCGAATCTAGCAAGTTACCAAACGTGTTGCACGCTGCCAGATTGCAGCCCAATAAATGCAAAATTATAAAAAATCTTTAGTTTGAATGAAACTAGAAGGGTTTGTTACCTATATCCACCTCTGTGATGTCAATTGACCCTGAGGGTAAGGTAAATATCAACTTATACAAAAATTTTGCTTCATTAAACCAAGGCATGGGTTTCTGCATGAATATATCCAGGGGAGTTAGTATTACCTTGAGTTAGTATTACTTTGTTTTATCCATTTATTAATTATTATCTATTTTTATGTAACAAGGCTCAACTGTAACTCTTTCAGCACACATAAATTATGCTCGGCTGTCATAGGTCAGATTTGTGTGCTAGCTTTGATAACTACTAGTAGCTGGAAAAAAAGGTCGAGCTCATAAATGTTTTGCTTTTTATAGATTTCAGCCTTGGTGACGCTTTATAAAAACCTTGAAGACAAGGAAGCCACTGCAGCAGTGTTTGCTGATGCTATATCCTGGTATAAAAAGAACAAGGTGAGTTGTGCCATTCATGGCTTAATTTTTTCCAATTTTCAGAAGGCATTTAACCCTTTCAGTGTCACTGATCTACCAGGACGTTTCCACGTTTCTGTCTTGCCATGTCACTGGCTTACCCAGATGTTCTTCACTCTCTCTAGTCAGATGTGTGCAGTAACATGAAGTTGGTGAACTATCATCTGTTGTATATTTCTACATAGAAGCATATTTTCTCATCTCTCTGGGCTTGATCAGTCTAGGTTTTTGTTAGTGCGCTGCGGAAAGCGCCCCTTCTTGGGTGCAGTTGCACTGCACAGGGCGCGCATCCGCAGATGGGAGGGGGACTCGGAGACTTTGTGCACTGCTAATGCAGCTATTCTTTGTTCAAGTATTTGTGCCATGGCACAAGGCTACCACTCTTGCATCTTTTTTTTTAATCTGTTGTACGTTTATAGAAGGTATTTATTTTTTTGACCCTGACACGGCTGCACTTTTGTGTAAGCATGCGCGTCGGAACGAAACTAGGTTGGAGAAACAAAACAAAGATAAAATGTGAGGACCATGGTAATTGTGCACATTGGCCATTAATCATGCAATTTTTTCCCTTCTGTGTAGCTGAAATAAACCGTTGTGTTTGTTTTATACAGTCGAATCCCGATAATTCGAACTCGAAGGCGCCCAAAAATTTGTTCGAATTAAAAGAAATTCGAATTAAAGGAAGGACGTATTTTTGAAGTCTTCGAGAACCATAGCACGATGCACGAACAGTGCGAGTCGTGAAATATCGCGACGCGCAAGCGCATAGCGAGCGCAACCACCCACGCCGGCCAATGTTCGGTTCCTGATAACGGCAGAAAACGAAACTTCAGGGAGCTGACGGCGCCGCCATGGCGACGGGCGGGTGTGCGCGGAGACCGTTGAAGGTAGAGTGTACTAGACAATAGTCGAGTCGCGTGTGGAAAAATTGTGCAAGGGCGCTGCGAGCGAACTGGATTGGGGCGGAGACGTGCTCCGCGGCATATTCAATGTACTTTCGCTGCGGGCGCCGAGGCCGATTGCGCATAGTACGCTCTTAAAATAGTGCTTTATTTCAACTGCAAATTTATGATTACACCATCTTGCCAAACATATATATATATTTGAGGCATGGATTATACAACGCGACGTCTTCAATTTTGCTGTCTTTGTCAAGCGCGTTGTCTGCTAGCGAGCGCGTGTTCGCTACGCGGATGCTGGCGGCACCCAGTTTTTCTCGCAGAACGTCTGTGCAGTACATTTTGTTTAATGTTTTAGTTGCTTTGGTGCGCCCTTGACTCTTGACGGCAGGTACCAAAGGTAGTTTTAGCCAAGTGAACCGCTGTTTTTAACACTGTCTTCTAAAAGCATAGTAACTGCATGGCGCGAAGAATGACCAATGTATTTCTAGGTAATTAAATCAAAGGGTACATAGACATATATTCAAGATATATATGTAAGGGAAAAAATATCAAATATTCTAAATGCACTAACTGAAAAAAGTGAGAACTTCCGACCGTGCACGTGTTTACATAAGAACCACACGTATTAGTGAATACTGCACATGAAACTCTCATTTGCAGAAATAATATTCATAGCAGGCAAAACCATTATATATATGCATATACGTATGCAAGTGTTATTGATATACGGTACGATGCCGAATAGTCGTTTCCGTTCGAATGTAACGCATAACAGCGCTATTGCAGTTTCAAAGGTGAGTGCCCGATGCAAGTGAGGACTGTTATTCCGAATGATTGTGCTGCCGGAGAGTTGTGGCTGTTCCGCAGAGGCGCAGTTCCTGAGAGAATTAACACAGGGGTGTTAATAAGTCCTGCTAATAAGCTGCTAATACGTCCTGCTAATAAGTGTAATAAGCTGTCATTCAATATAAATGCCCTGTTTTGGGGCAGCCTGTAGATCTGCTAACTTGATTCAGGCAAGGAAAATGTTTTTTGACAGTCTCACCATGTTTGCAACCCATTGAAACTGGGTGCACCATGTGGTACCACACTTATCTTCTTGAACGAACGCAGCAGATCCACACGTATCTCTACGTGTATGTGAGGTATGCCGTTTCTTAAATTGCTTCATTATTGTCGTTATGATATTGCACCGAATAACTGAAAGCAGCCATTTATAATATACAAGCTGTTCAGTTGAGCGGACAGACATTTGGGAATGGCATTACATTTATGTATGAAATATAGGATAACCGTAACATGTTCTTCTCGGAAATCAGACTCGAGAATAATTTATTTTGTTTACACTCCTAGAAAAAAGCCGAAGAACGCAGCCACCTGTTTTTTGTTTTTGTCTTTAGTTTAAACATATTCTTGGGTTTTATGTGGCAGAACCACGATATGATTATGAGGCACCCGGTTTAGATTTCCCCACCTGGGGTTCTTTAACGTGCACCTATATAGAAGTACACGAGTGTTTTCCATTTGTTCCGATCGAATTCCGCGACGGATTGAACCCGCGAGCTCCAGTTTAGTAGCGCAACGCTGTATCCACTATACCGGGTGTTCAAAATTAAGCTTTAGGGAATTTTAAAAAATAGCCTGTGGCAGCTAGCACAATTCTTATTGATGAACTGGGTTATTCGAAGAGGCGGGCATTAGTAGCACGAAAAATCGAAACACATATTCAACTTATTAATAAAAATTGATTAATGAACTTCTTAGTTAATTACTTTATGACACATATTGCAATTTACGAATTGTAGCCGGTGAGGTTGCAAAACACATCCACTTGAAATGAATTTCCAGAATGACACCAACTGCGATAAATGACTCCGTACTAATTACTCCGCATTCTGTTATGCGAGGAAGGCGGAAACTTGAATAGAATGTTGTGCTGCAGTTTTTTTTCAATAACAATGCTTCCCGTAAATCTGAGTACCCGCCGCGGGGGCTCAGTTAGCTAAGGCGTTGCGCTGCTGAGCACGAGGTCGCAGAATCAAATCCCAGCCGCGGCGGCCGCATTTCGATGGAGACGGAATGCAAGAAGCCCGTGTGCTTGTGTTGTAGTGCACGTTAAAGAACCCCAGGTGGTCAAAATTAATCCGGAGCCCTCCACTACGGCGTGCCTTATAATCAGAACTGGTTTTGGCACGTAAAAACCCCCAAAAGAAGAAATAAATCTGAGTACAAGGTGCCGGATGGGGCAGATATGTTTTACTTGTTCGAAGTGGCAAGCAGGAACGTTACATATGTTTCTCCGTCTGCGCTTCGCAAGACCTACTGATGGAAAACTATATGCGGAACAAAACACACGAGAGATACATGCTGCTTGAAGAACAAGAAAAATATTTGTTCTCCAAAGGGAACTGTACAAAAACCTTGTAGAATGAAAGCCAACACTGTGGCAGCAATGCACGCGCAATCACCGAGCGGCATTAAAAAATAAAATAAATAGAAAGAAAGGTATTTATTCTTAAGGCCTAAATACATGTCATATTCAATTATGAACACCATTTGAGCGGTCTGAACGCAAATACCAGCGCGCGAAGTAGTACGAATGACCCTGCTGAGCAGTATCGCCAGCAGTTTCCAATGACACGACTTTGATGCGGCCCAATCCACTTCGATTGCAGCGCCGCCACAGTATTTTTCCACGTCAGGCGCCTCACTGCAAAGCATGCGCCGCCCCAGCCACTCGTCTCACTCGACCATGTTCTAGTACACTCTAGTCGAAGGTGAGGGAGGAGGGCGGCAGGGAAGCGTCGCACATCGGTGCAAATGTGCGACGCAAAAGAGCAAAAACGACGTTGGCGTCCACCGAAATGCAGCAGCGGAGTTCGCATTGCCATAATCATCAGGGGAAATCGTACGTTAATGACAGCAATGCCGGAACGCTTCGTGCCTATTTGTGCCTTTAAAGCCTTTATTCTAGCGTTTACCGCTGCGCATAGCACCTCGTCGGCCATGTGCTTTCATGACTGCATAGTCGCCGTCCATGATTGCGTCGATAGCGACCGTGGTTTCATCTGCAGCGGTTGCAGCAAACAGTCGTTTCATTTTGACTCGGTGCGTGCGTCGGTTGCGTGCCTTCAGAACCGCAAGCCATGATTTCGTCCGCAGCGGTTGCGGCAAACAGTACTTTACGTTTTACTCACTGCAAAGTTGTCAAGGATGAAGAGCGCAGTAGTGAAAAGCGTCAGATGAAGACGTGCGCTTTGAAGGAGGTCGTGAGGCCTTCGCAGCGGCGAGCGCTTATCAATCACGAGATGACGAGGATTGCGGCTTCCGAACTGCTTTTGTGCAAAATAGAAACAGTATTTGCTGATTCATTCAGTAAATAAAACCGTGTTGACGTAATAAGCATTTGTTTATTGTTTTCTATATACCCTTGATAATTTGACATTCGGTTAATTCGGATGTTTTTTTCGGTCCCATGAAATCCGAATTAACGAGGTTTTACTGTAGTTTGTATTGCATACAGCATTGTAGCTCAGTGAGAAGACCATGCATTACCATGTATGCTGAGCTGGCATGTGAGTGCTCAGTGCCTCTTGCAGCCTAGATCTGCTGAGCTGAACCTGCTCACACGGGAGAGTGCCAAGTTCTACCTGGCAAATGGGCAAGTCCAGGAGGCAGCCAGCGTGCTGGAAGAATTACGCAAGGTGGAGCCTCAGGATCCCAAGGTGCTGGCACAGCTCATTTCAGCCTACTCAGTGTTTGACCCCAAGAAAGCCAAAATGTATCCTTTTCCATAGGGTTCTGGTGCTTGCTCTGCTGAGTGATTGATGTTGTGCCACTGAAGTAAGTTTCATTTGTGCACTGTTGTGACATACAAGGCATGCAACATGTAACAAAACAAATTTTCAACAATGCAACATGGAAATTTCAAGATTATTTTTGGTACTAAAGGAAATGTAAAATATGTTGGTGAGTGTACAACGATTTTGGAATGTGACGGGGATGATGAGTGGGGGAATAGCAGTGAAACAGTTTTCTCGTTTATGTATCCTGAAGTGATGGCTTGAACTTCTTGCATTGGTGTGGCTGGAGAGGTGGGCTGTGGATGTTCTCGAAGTGGCTCAGGAATGGTCTGGACAAGTGTATGCCTGTACACGTTCGTAGTTATGTTTTAGAAGGGTACAATGTAGTTGAAGGGAAAGTTGGCTCAGATGGCTGACTTAACAGGAGTTTGACCATCTTTTGCAACACTTGCAAAAACTGTTGCACCCCGTGTGTGCTGGCAGGCCACTGTGGCTGCGCAGAAGCCAGCTGGCACGGGTGATAATGGCTTGGGCATCACACCTCCATTTTGTAACTGTTGAGATGTGTAGGTAACTTCTGAGGTGTGTTTGGGTGGACAGTACTTCATGGGGCATCTAGTTCAATGCTTAGTACACGAAGGGTAATGCTTTCAGGTAGGCTGTGAAATTACTTGCGTTGTGCAGTAAAGATAGCCAGTAAAGATGCTTGCAGTGTACAAAGAAGCTGGCTAGGAGTGCCTTGCAGAGTGTTCAATATGCTAACGTTGGTCTGAAAGCACTGTTGCTTTGGCCACTAAAAAAATCTTTTCAATTGGGACTGATCAAGGTAAAAGAAAACAGTGTTTGGTAATTTTATTAAAATATATCTTAGATTGGGACTGCAGCATCTTGAAGTTGTAGTGGAAGTTGTGTTTTCTGATCTCCCTCTCACTCACTCTATTTTTTTTTTTTTGCTGTGTTTGCATGCAATACACAGTCTTTCAGGAATGATATCAAACAAAAGATGTCTCATCTTTATTTATGCTGTGATAGCATGAACACAGGCAGCATAAATACTAAGGAGACAGTTTCACAGTAATGCTTCCTTAAAGGGCTTTTCACCAGGTCTCGTTGAAAATGTTGCTTATACACTGGAAGCTGTAAACGGCCGTCTAGCGGGCCATTCTACTGCAAGAATATTTGAAATTTTTAAATGGATAGTGGAGATAGGAGAAATTGAAATATGGTGCTGCCCAAAGGTGAGCTACCCTCCCCACGGCATGCACTTTCCCATTGCCTTGTGTGAAACAAGAGAGTGCTTGCAGTAGAAGGGCAGAAAAGGGGGAGTTTATTGTCCGGTGAACAGTAGTAACGCGTCCGTACTGGGCGTTGAAATCGGTCTAAGAAGCGCGTGAACACGAGCGCGCTGCTTGCGCTGAACACGCTGGTCTTCGTTGTCGTCCTCTTTCTCTAATATTTAGCACCTTGCATAGCCTCAGCAAGTGAGATTCCTTCCCTGCGTTCTCCCATATGGGAGGCGAAAGGCTGTATCAGACGTCACAAGCCCCGCCTCCTTTTTTTTTCTTCTCTTCTTTTGTTTTTCGCTGCATTCACAGCAGCTTCATGCTGCAGTCCCGCAGCCTGTCCAATGCTCCATGGTTATGTGTCGGCACCTGCCTGAGCACTGCTAAGCTGATGCCACTAGAGGCGGTTGGGGCTGCTTGCATGAAAAAGTGCAGCAACGAGCTGATGACGTAGAAGTATGTCACTCTTTGCTGTGGTGCAGAGAAAAGCGAAAACTCTTGGACGTTGAGTTTGTAAATTTTATGATTTCTCAAAACAACAAGTTACGCAACAGAGAAACGCATCAAACAAAATATTATTGCTGCATTGAATGATTTACCGAAGTTCCGTGTCATGATGAATGGCGTTGCAAACAGCATGTCTGACACAGAGGCGTTAATGTGTGTGATTTTCACTTTCCGGCAGGAGGTGGGGCTCCCTCGAGGGGAAGGGGATGAAGGCTTTCGTTTGAAATTTCAGCTCTTTTCACACCATGCAGCAGTTTGTTACTTGTGTGATCTACACACTGATGGCGCTGTCTGCTGGTCGAAATGGTTAGCTGTAGCTAGCGGTTAGCTGTAGCTGCAGGGAGCCATGCTTGTCAGTGTTTTCTTTAAGTTACTGCGATCAGGGTGAGTGCAGACCTTCCACCCGCTGAAGAGATCACCCGTCAAGTTGATGTTGATGCACTTGAAACAATGTCGTGGACAATGGGTGCCCGCTACGTCAAGAAAGTGGTCAAGTCTGAAGCTTCTCCCATCACCCGTGGTCAGGACATCGTCAAGAAGAAGAAAAAAAAGAAGAAGGGTGAGTGTGCAGACTGTTCAGCTCTTTTACTTGAAGCTTGTAGTTTGTGTACTCTAAATGTGTTCCTACACAGTATGAACATAGAGTGGCTTTAGCTTTAGGCTAAGACGAATTTTGCATTTTGGTTGCAACAATAAAACTAACGCAAGCCAATGAAAACTTCTACCGCAATCGGCAAACTTCGCCAGGACAAAGAAATGCACAACTCGCCGCTGTCAAAATGCACGCTGCTGATTAAAATCTGCGTCAGCCAATAGGAGTGACCGTATGGCAGCAGTAATGAATTGTGTCGCTAGTTTTTTTATTTTTCGTTCTCTTCTTTTGCTTTTATTTCTGCACGGTGAAATACGGCACTGTGGCTATCTGAAGCTTAGAGTTCTCCTTACGATGGTTCCAAAATGGTGCCATTGCGTCTGCGGAAAATCTCGCTACTCACATGCTCTGCAGTGGGATGGCACCTCCCGACTACCTGATTTTTGTTAACAGTGTAATGAAAAAAAGCGATTTTGTCAACTTCTATGTCACGTTTCTTTCTAATATTTCCCCACGTGATAAAAGAACACCAAAGGAACCGGGAGGGGGGGGGGTAGGGGGGGTAATCGGAATCTTTGACCAGTTAACCGAGTGGTATACCCGAAGTGGTGTTCGGCAGTTACAACACCACCCACCGTGGGGAGAACCCCGTGTTAGTCGCAACAGATAGTGAAGCCAGAAAAAGCATAGGGAAAATTAACTTTTATGTTTTGATTGAAATGTAGAAATAATAAGATACAGTCGAACCAACTTATAACAATGCCGGTTTTTAGCAGCCGATGCACCGTCAACTTTTGTGTGTGTTACATGGTAAAATAAACTGCTTACTACAATGCTCCCATGCCGCGTTATTGGTTAAAGCAATTGTGCTCTGAAATTAAAAAGAACGGAAAATCCTAGGGGTGTGCAAATAGTGATTTTAGTGAATAGTGAATATAGAATACCTTTAGAATATATTTCAAATAATAGAATAGCCGTTATCACAGCTAATATTACACAATGTTCACATTCCAGTATTCTTAAAGTTAGCAAGTTTCTGTCATTACATAATACGTTATGAACGAGTTCTTTATTAAAAGCACAAAGGGAGCATTAGGAGCAAACAAGTAGTTTCTTCACATACACAGCGTTCTTCAGAGATAGTGAATGATCGCTGTACAGCCTGCAAAGTATGGCTACCTAAGTGACATAGCCTGCTCTACTACGCAATCTCTCATGTTCTACACTGTGTCCACAAGGGGGAAAACTTGCAGTACTTTTGCTTCAATTTTGTGTTTATTTGGGTGCACTTGACATTTAGAAATATTCCAAAGAGTATTACAAATATTCACATTTACGAATACTGTCTACTTGTCTCAAAGACCGAATCGAATAGGGGACTATTCGATTCATTATTCCAAAGTTTTGAATATATTCGCCCACCCCATGTATGAGCTAAGGAGCAGACAACTGGCCAATAAACCCTTGTGTGCTACCTCATGGCATCAAGACATCCAAATTTCGGGTTCTCGCTATGCAATGAGCAAGAAGAATGAGGGTGTCCGATGGGCTCGATTTTTTTTTCCCAGAAATGCACTTTTACATGATAGTAGTTTTGTATTTTCCAGCAAGCATACACATTGTTTACAAAGTTTAATTTACTCCTGAACTGCAGAAAACTTGGATGTTCGTTTATTGAATTGCTGGAGGCATGTCTGCACTAGAGGAAGCACCCTGCAAATGTCATTTTACAGCGAAGCTGTTTACCTCTCGTTGGTCGGAAACTTTCGTGGCGTAAACACAAAACTCCAGGTTAACAATTGAAGGCAAATGGCATATCTTTCTTTGCAATCGAGCATACAGCATATATAGGTATACTTAGTGACGTCACCACGCTTTCATATATGAAAGGGAGACCCGTCTAGCAACTATTCAGTTCATTCTAAGACTGCTATGGGTAGAGCACAGAAATTAGAGACACCAGACGAGCAGCGTGAATTTGTACAATGCTCGACCATGTGTGGTGTTTGATACAGCTTCGCTAGACATTCACGTTAGCACGGTGGGATGGCGGCCAATTTTTTAATAGTGTACTTGTGGAGCATGGAATTAACCAAGCATTTTAGGTTGCCTGTATTTCGAGGATGATTCTTTTCTCTGTATGGATTGTGGATGTTGTGGTCGGGTATGGCCAGAGCTTGCTAAAATGTGTATGAATGTTAAGAACTGCATCTGAGGTGTGCATTTGCAGTAACGTCCAAGTGTTTTTCCTCATGTCTTTCTTTTTTGTCATGCAAATGATCATTTTTGCAGAAACATAGTTTGTATGTTCTATGATATCGAAGGGTGTCTTCAGGTGCAGAATATTGCTCAGGTGTCGTTTATTTTGACTTTCTTCTGTGATATAAAGTTGACATTTTCTAGGACAAGAAAAAAAAAACAATTTTTTTTAATAGTGCTTTTTTTATGAGAGAATGATGAAACTGAAGGTAACACCCCTGTCACACGGGCACCCGCTAACTCCTTTCAACTCCGTCGTCTTTATCTCGAGGGAGGTGCACTTGATGTCACACAGTCGCCCTTCTGCTCGTGCACATATACTTGTTGTAAAACTGACAATTTAATTATTCTTTACATTAAAATGAATGTTGCGTGTGTTTAGAACGTTTTTATTGAATTAAATAAAAGTTCAAGCACAATTCAGCTACAGTTATGCTTGCTGCTGCACAATACTCTCGACCTAGGCTGCTTGGTGCCATGTTTCTCTTGTCTTTTGGAGCTTTTACATGAACCCAACAAAATCGGGTCGAGTCGGCTTATGGGGCTGGAATATGCCTGACGAGTTCATGTAAACACTAGCCGGTTGGACTGAACAAGCGTCAAGTCGGGCTCAGTCAGCCTGACTGCCTGGGATAGGTGCATGGGGTAGGTTGACCCAGCCCAACCCATTAGCAGCATGCACGTACACACAGACTGGGTCGGGCCTGCCAGCACCGAGACTATGCGGGCACACTGTGATGTCGTGATCTAGTCGTCGGCAGCGGGAATAGCATCAGAACGAGGCCAAGACAAGCACTGTGCAGTACAACCTCATTGTAACGATAAGACCCACGAAATAGAGCTGTTGCAGATGGCGTCAGGAACCAGAAGCCCAGTTCAAACGCGTTTGTGTCTCGGCTCGACGCTGTGTGTTGTTGTTCTCCAGACTCATCAGAAGCAAGTTCATGTAAAGTGGTCGCGTCGGGTTCATGTAAACGTAGCCTTTGTCATGCTAGTCGTCCATTGGTCGGTATGGTCACTCATGACTGACACTGGTAGAGTAGACAAAATAAAAGGAAAGCTCATGAAGTCACCCTGCATGAAATGTTGCGTTTTAGTATAGTTTGCAGCGGGATGCGGAGCCTACTTGCCACAAAGGAAAACAGGGTGGCTAGCGTCGCTATCAGCACTGCTATGTTTAGCGAGCGCACTTTGAGTTTTAATGAAGTGTATGTTTTTCGCATCAAATATATTGAATATTTTTATGAAAGGAGCGTTAATTATAACAGCTACAAGCATAATTATAAGATACATTTTTGTACTTGTACAAAAACCGAACACCACTGAATGTGCCTCTGGCGGCTTCTTTTAAAAACGCGTTATTGATCGTATGACATGACCACAACTTGAGGTCGAACTCCATTAGGAAGTATCGCGCTTCCTTATCCTAAAGGAGTTTGTGGGTGCCTGTGTGACATGGCTATAATGTTGTAGTTATACTAAATGCATACTCTAAGCTTAATGTAATACATCATAATGAGAAACATTCTTTAATTATGTAACCTTTACTTTGCTAAGCATACGTTCGTGCTGTTGAAGATGCAGAGCTTGTCTTATGATTAGTGTAGAATATAATGTGTCCATCTCGTAATGGATATAAACCTACTCTAAGCACTTCAGAAATTTTGTGTACTGCCCTCCTTAACACTTAGTATAGTTGACATTTGCGTCTTTTGCTTTTTCTGATCTCTGGACCAGATAAAACCCAAGCAATGTTGAATGAATAGTTTTAGGACTGTACGCATTTAATTTGGTCTGTGTATATTGTCTATGAAGAGTTGAATACTGTGATCATGGTGTGAATGACTGAGGCAGCATGTTTTTAATCCCTTGAGGAATCTTTACAACCTCAGCTCGTCATGCTGGATCGTCACTTTCTGGCTTATGACGAGCCTACCTTGTCATGAATATTTAGCTGCTTTCCTTGTGGTTACCTGCATGCAGAGGACGTCAATGTTTTTTTTTTTTTTCACGACGAAGAGAGCGATAGACATTCTATCATCATCACTTTTTTATTGTTAGTAATTTTTCACTCTTTTGCAGTCATATTTATGCGTTCGAACCATGTTATTGAAGCATATCACATCAACAAAGTTGGCCGTTATGGTGCAACTAAAAAAAAGTTGCCCCTAGGGGGTTAGAACAAAAAGTACAAGTAGTGGAAGAATAAAACACTTGCAGCAAGACCCGACGTTGGCAGTGGCATTCAAAGTACGAGCATGTAAGAAAATACAAACCCTGGTTCGACCTTGGCTAGTTAACTCACTTATGCGACTTGCAGTGTTGTCAGCTTTCGTTCCATGATATTTCAGCCAGTTATGTCTTGCATGATAATGAAAGCAACTTTATATGAAACAAGCAGTGCATCTGGTGACTAGGCATATCTTTTACTTTTTTTGGCGCAGCAACAAACTTTATACCAAGGAAATTGTGACCTAGGCAAGTATAACGAACAGTGAACTTGTAGTGTTACAAGTTTTCATTTCTGACACAGAATGCTTGATGAACTTTGGGTGTTTCAATGAATGCCTTGTGCCTTGCAGGCAAGCTGCCCAAGAACTATGATCCAAATGTTGACCCCGACCCTGAGCGTTGGCTTCCACGGCGCGAGCGTTCCACCTTCAAGAAGCGCAAGGATAGGAGAGCAGTCAGCAGTGCCATTGGTAAGAAATTGTGCTTTTTGGACTTCACCTTTATTCCTTCTGCCCCATATTGTGACATGTTGCCAAAGTTTTTTGATATCTCAAATCCTTCTGTAAAAAGCGATACAATCTTTTCAAGAAAAGAAAAGGAAAAAAAAAAAAAAAAGCTGACTTTGTATGGAGGATACTGTGCATTCATATACAAAGCGGTCCAGCTTGCATTTACTAGGCCTCTT
The DNA here is from genome assembly GCF_013339745.2 of Dermacentor silvarum. Taxonomy (NCBI): domain Eukaryota; kingdom Metazoa; phylum Arthropoda; class Arachnida; order Ixodida; family Ixodidae; genus Dermacentor; species Dermacentor silvarum. The sequence goes on from NC_051154.1 coordinate 36,337,241, forward strand.
TATTTTGTTTTTAAAGAACAAGTTTAGCAGTTTATTTGCATGAAACCAACTGTGCGTTGTTAGCATTTATTTAAGGGCTTTGCTGGTACTTTATACACTGTTTATAATGTGCTAATTGGTAATTATAACATTTTTCTGTGTACTTTACGGTCACTTCATCAATACTACTAGGTTATAAATTGCAATTGAGGACATCTATTTCAGTTGTTTGTGACATGTTACCTTTGCATAAGTTTTTTTCTCTCTCTCTCCCCACCACAGTTGCATTCTGATTGGGGCAGAAAGCAAAATCAACGTTTTGGGTAAAGAACCCCAGGCAGTAAAAATTAATCTGGAGACCTTCACTACAGTATCTTTCATAGCCCTTTGTGCAACTTCGAGTTGAACATCAAACTACAGAATTTAATTTTGGAAAGAGCTTGTGCAAACACATGTTTTTAAAAGCTATAAATTACACACTCTCTGCAAACTAGCAATAAACAGTTATGTGATTAACGATTACCAATTTGTTAAGTAAAACACAAAATATACGGCCAGCTTATTCCACAGACTTCCAGCAACTTACAGTTGGTTTCAGCAGTATAAAAGGCTTTGTTTTGTATTATTTTTTAAAAACTTGGTTCTAGTTAGCTGCAAAATTATATTAACAGTAAAACCTCGTTAATTCTACCCTCGTTAAATTTGGAAAATGGGATAATTCGGGCGCGTCCTCTGGTCCTGGCAGACGTGTTTATTATTTAGTGGAACTAAACTCGTGTAATTCGGACGTATTTGATCGCACACCAGTTAATTCGGACAACCCTTGGAGCTTGGCGAGCGGGACACGGCACAAATGTGCCACACAAAAGAGGAACAGTGGCTCTAGCAGCCAACCGAAACAAGCGGCAGAGTCTGCATAGCCATAGTCATCAATGGAAGCTCTGTACGGGATCATTGTAGGTACATCGCAATGAATGGGCGATCTGTTGGCAACCAGCTCACTGGTGAAAAAATAATTGGTTGTGCGTGCGGTAGTGAAAAGCACGTCTCTGATGAAGAGGGCAGGTTTTGCACCGCAGCCATGCTTTGAAGGAATTAAGTTGCTGGGCCATTACCGCTGCAAGCGCTGATCAGTCTTAAGATGACGAGAATTGCAGGTTCCACACTGCTTTTGTGCAAAATAGAAACAGGATTTGCTGAATAATACAATAAATAAAAGCGTGTTGATGCAGTAAGCATTTATTTATTGTTCTTTTGATACCCTCGATAATTCTACATTCAGTTAATTTGAACAATTATTTTGGTCCCGTGGAATCCGAATTACGAGGTTTTACTATATTTATTAAAAAATTTGTAGTGCTTCTCGGCATTATGTTTTTATGTTCTGTGCATCGCGTTGCCATTTCACAAAAAGGACTGATGTGGTGAAAGATTAAAGCACCTTTAGCACATCAGAGACCGAGGCCGACTGAACACTCAATTCCGAATACGCACGACCAAACAAATATAACGATGAGCAATGATGATGACTATGTAGTACATGTTAAAGTCCACACTTGGCACTAACATTATGAATGAAATGTGCTTTTCAGAATGATTAGCTTCAGTAAATGTTGTACCATAAGATAAACCCTTCAGTAGCACTGTTACCGATCGTATACATGAAACAATGTTTCTTAGTATGTAACACACTTCTGTGCCAAATACAGTGTAGACCGCTCATAACATAAGTCTGCGGAGTCGTGAATATCTGCACTATAAGCGGTACCGCACTTTAACCAAAACACCGATTTTCAAGCCCTGCACGTATGCAAAACATGTAGACCAAGCAGCCACGTGTATCTGAGAATTGGAGCGTGCGACTGGGAGTTTTGCATCCGTTTAAATTTACGAACGTTGAAAGGTTAATGTCCAAGTACCCCACGATCTTCGCATAAAGCAGACAAAGTAATAATTTTAAAAAATGTCTCAATTTCGCCCGAAAGGTGAAGCATCAATTGCGATAGCAAATAATAGAGAGCTATAAGGAGTAGGGATAGTAGTTTTATCGGCTGCACAAACTTGAAACATTCGCTTACTAACTGAATTAACAAGCGTGATGTCAACGCGCACAAGCAAACATGAATAGACTCGATGACCGCAGATAACCACTGTCAAAACGGGCCTGTGGAAACGCGGCCGCCGCAGCGAGCGAAGGTTCGTGCGGTCTATCGCTTCAACGGACACTGAGCGGCGTAAGCAAAGCGCATACAAAGGTCAGAGCCCGTGTGGAGATCGCTTCTAAGATACGGTGCGCGTGACAACACCGAGAGCCGGCACAGCGCGAACGCATTAGTTGGCAGAGTAGAAGCCGCCCCCCCCCCCCCCCCCCTCCTTCCCTCCCGTGCTGCCTTCCCGCTTTGCTCCTTTCGCGTGGGAGATTGCGTCGCCAGTTCCCCTTGCGCCCGGTTGCAAGATACGCATTTGGTGCCGCAGCACAGCGTCGCCCCTCCTCCCTCCCTCCCATACCCACGGCCTTTCGCGCGATGGAAGTCGCGTTTGCTCTCCGTGAAGGCACGCATCCCCCGCGTGCTTTCACTCGCACATACGGCGTGCGGCAACGATTTTATCGCCCTTGGACTCATGCTCCAAGTCTCATGTTCCTCCTCCGTATCGCCCTCGTTGATCTCCTGTCCCATCAGTGGGCGCAGCTCGTTGAGAAGCGTGCTCGCTACCGCCCTTGTCGGCAAGATTTTCCCTTGGAAGCTGCATTATAACCAGTATTTTGTCTCACGCGGCTGCACTGTAAGCGGTATGCGTATGCATGGAGTACTATAGGAAGATTAACGGGAGTCTGAAAAGACCGTACTATATCCGGTTCTGCACTATAAGCGGTTACGTTATAAGTGGTCTATACTGTATTGTGGAATGAAGGCACAGCTACAGCGGAAAAAGATTAGCACATGTGGCCGATGACCGGAGCAGGGAAATTGCAGTATGCCGCGCTCTTGTTCCCGTGCACACTGGTATCTAAAGTGCCACATGATTCATGTTTCAAAGAAGGGGTGCCTGTCACTCTCATTTTCGGCGTGCTAGGAAACAACAGCGTCGCCTGCCGCTTTTTATCTGATCGGGTGATCGGTCACTTGTGCTAATCTTTTTCCACTGCAGCTGTACATTCCCTTTGCAGGAGATGCTAGTATTTATAAGCAGCAACTTCTTATCCTGTTATCTATATGTTAGAACAAAAGTTATCTTAGCAGAGGCTGTGATTAAAAAGGCTGCTTTTGTTCTGCATGAAAGCTCTGGATGGCAAAAGAAATTTATCAGCCACTGGTTGACTGGTCTTTCCATGCCTTCATGCGAGAAGCTCTCATTGTAGAATAGTAGGGAATCCCTGATAGACTTCTCAATTCTTTTTTATGTAGGTGAAACAAGGATATATGCTGTACAATTTAACTGAGCTGTAGGCATGTGTTGCAAATTGATGAAGAATATGAAAATAAAACAAAAGTCCACAAGTGTATTGCAAAGCCTGGATTGCAGGTAGTGTGTGACAATAAGTGGTGCACATCAAGTGAGTTGCTGGTATTAATGGTTTTGAAAATTCAGAATTTTGCAAAATTGCGAAAATGTCAAAATTTGTTCAAACATAAAGAAACTATAATTAGACATTTTTTCATGTACTAGCTCTCCATATTACACAGTGTTTGGTTATGTGAAAATGTTCTGTTTCAGGTAAAGGCACGCAAGGAGCAGTTGGGTCAACATCTGAAGGGTGAGTGTACTACGTGGGCTGCATACATTTATTTGATGTCCCCTTCTGTTATTCTTTTTTGTACATATGCCTTAGAGCAATTTCCCTGAATTAAAAAAAAATTGCATATCAAAATAATGCACATTTTGTTAGTCAATGTTGTGATTTTGGAAATCAGTTTCCCTAATTTTGGGCTGGGTAGTGTGCTCTTTGAAGTACAGCCAGTGATGTAACACTAGTTTAGCGTTGGTGGTGTACCTAATCAGGTGTGACGAGGACCCGCTGCCAGAACTCCTCACTGAAATTTAAAGAGCTGCTTTTTCACTGAAGCACAAGGCCGTAGAAATGCACTGTACCCAGTTGTATTGGCTGCTAGAAAAAATGTGGGCAGCATTAACATTATTCTTTGATGATCTTTGTTTTTAAACTGTCTGGTTATTCAGTTTGTCACAACCTGTGAATCAAGAAGTTACTTGCCTGATGTAGGTATAACATATCCCAAAAATGTAAAGGCCAGTTGGCCCTTGTCATCGGAGGGCAGCTGACCTTTACTTTTTGCATAGGGTGTACACTTTAGGATAATTTTATAGTAGTAATAGTTACTGAGATAAGGTGAAACGAGACACCATTCTCCGTCTTATGAGTGTGCCAGCTCCTGTATATTAAACTTCTTTTTATCAGTTTTCATTAGTAGCAGGATAATATCCTATTCTTTTAACGGCTTAATGCTTTTGAATGCAGTGCTGACGTGTATGAGCTGGAATATACTGCAGCAATGAAAGAAACCGAGAAAACTCTTTCCTGTTCTCTCTCCAGTTTTTGCGGTGACCATAAGTTTAGCATTGCCATAAGTAGGGTTTGGGGTTTTATTTTCCCAAAATTTCGATATAATTTTTTGGTTTTTATTTTCACACAAAAATTCTGTTTATTTCGGTGAATATATTTTCTTGGATGGCATTTCACAGACTTGTTAGGTGATCATTTTTTTATGTCAATCTTTAGTTTTTTCCAACAGCGAATATCTGGGTCATGATTTTGTAGTGATGCCTTCTGCTTAAATTTATGCCACTCTTATCATCCACCTTTCACTGCCAGCTGATTCGATTGACAATGTGGGTGGAATATAGCTCTGTCCACTGACGAAGCGCGAAAAGGAATAGCATCAGAAAAGGCATCGCTACAAAATCATGGCCCTGGTTTACTATTTCACACTGAGGTGTGTTGTATGACTGTGCACGCTTCCTCAACACCATAGCTGCATTCAGTACACAGAGTAATAAAGTTTTCGAGACTCAGTCTGTAGGAACTGTGGGAAGCCACATGGCGATATGACTATGCAAAAATTAAGAGTACATCTGATATTCAAGCACAAACAGAATGAAAATTTATTTGTAATATTATGCATGTACAAATATCCACAAATCATTAAAAAAAATTACAAGGTAGGCACTACCCTGTGTTACTATCACTGAACTTGCCTAGTTCATCTGTGCAGTACGAACACCACAACCATTGGGCTAGGGCTTCCTTGACCCCTCTGTGCACCCCCATCCTGAATCTTGTTTGCGTCACAGTGACAGGCAAAATGGAAGCAAATCAGAAAAGGAAAAAAAAAATATTTCTTGGGCAGTAGGCTGAAGCAATTATCTTACCCTCGTATTTTACAATTTAAACTGAAAACACTCAACTTTAGTAACCATAACAAGAGCTCAGGGCTCTACTTTTTTAGATTACATTTTAGTACATACCTTGCGTTCCTGCAAATGTCCTATTCACATAATCATTAGAGAAGTTTGTCTGTTTGGGTTATTGACATCTTAAAAAAAGTATATTTCTTAAGACATCTTAAGAAAAGCGCAGTTGGCGGCGGGCGCAGAGTCGGTGACATAGCCCAATGGGGGTCGGAATATGGACGGTTAAACTGCCTTGTCACGGCTGATGCAGCGCTAGGTGGCTGAACGCGATTACAATAACGAGCGACGTGACCGGCATAGCTGCACGCAAAGCATATCGGTCGGTTGTCGGAAGTACTCCACCGGTTCGCTGGGGTAGGTCCCATCCATGTAAGAAGTCGCGTAGTACAGGGCGGCTGCTGGTATGACTGCATGACGGGCTGCGGTCGGGGCCTAGCCGTGACGGCATAACGGATAGGCACACTCAAAGAGAGTGGTTGAGTCCTCGCGACGACTTCAGCGTAGCTGAGTGGTGCAGCCGTCGGGACCTGTTGGGGCGTCGCGCCGATATCGGCGTAGCTTAGTGGAGTGGCTGCAGTAAGATGTTGATGCTGGTCTGGCAAGACCTCGGCGATTTCCTGCTCGATCTCGCAACGGAGTGTGGGCATAACATTCATTGCAGGCTGTTGCACATGGGGCGGCTGAGCGAAGGTTAGCAAGGAGAGCTGGCGTGCATCTTCTTCCCGAACGAACGCTTTCATTTCTGTAAGCAGTGCTGACTGGTCGGAGATGGTGGCCAAACCAGCAATGGTTCATCATGCGATGAAGGGCGACGTGCCAACGAGCACTGCCTTCGTAGCTCCTCGTAGCTTTGGCATAGAGTGACGATGTCTCTCGCAGACTGAGGATTTTTCGCAAGTAGCATGTCTTTGATCCCTTTCATGACATTTCTTACTTTGTCGGATTCCGACATCGTCGCGTTGACTCTTCTGCACAAGTCCAGAACATCTTCAATGTAGCTGGTAAATGATTCACCCGGCTGCTGTGAACGTTCTCGCAAACGCGATTCCGCTCACAACTTGCACACCTCAGGGCAACCAAACACCGCCACTAAAGAAGTCTTGAACAAGGACCCACGTCGAAAAATCGGTCTCATGGTTGCTGTACCAGAGACTGGCTACACCCGCGAGATAGAAGATCACATTGCTGAGCTTTGCGGGGTCGTCCCATTTGTTGTGAGCACTCACCCTCTCATACGTGGTCAGCCAGTCTGCCACATCGGTTTCGTCGGCGCTGCTGAAGATGGCAGAGTCCCGCTGGCGAGGCACACCAGAGCACACGACAGACTGAGGAGGCGCTTGCTGGGATGGGGTAGGTGGCACTTGCTGGGATGCGTCCTCAGGCATGGTTGAGCGTAGGGTACGGGATTGAAGCTCCAGGATTTACGCTGTAGGCAGAAGCACCCTCCACCACTTGTAAAGGTGTTTATTAGACACCAGCCGTTTGGGCCGACCGTTGTTTCAGGGTCCGAACTCTCAGCACGAGCCGCGTTTTTCAAGGAAAGCGCAGGAGGGATTGACCCACTAGAAAGGGCTGGAGAGCATGACCCACTATGGCATTCGTATCCTTCGCTACAAATGTTAGATGCATACACATATTTTGCCAGTTTCTTACCATAAAGTAAATGGGTTTCAGCCATTAGGTGACTGGGCTTTTCAAGAACTACATTTAATTTTAAAGCTTCATGCTCTTATGTGTACTGTATTTGTGCACTTATAGCTTTGTATGTGTGATTAGCATCTTGGAAAAGCAGCTTGCATTTTATAATCTGGAACTATGCTGGAAATATAATGTGAAGCATACTGTATATTCCTGTGTAAGGGCTGCACTTATTTATCCCTTTGAGGGTCCCATTTTTTTTATTACACATTTAAGTTCCTTAGAACAACTTGTTTAAAGAAAAAAAAAGTGAATAATTTTTTAGGTTAGAAGAAAGTGACAAATTTTTTTTTTTGATGTCTGTAGTTTTATAACTACATGGTTTATTTGCTGAATACATAAAGAACTAGCATAATTATTTTTTTAAAGATGTAATAACTTTCACAGAACTTACGTTTATGTTTTAAATAAGTTTTACACCACTAGGGCACGTATTTTAAAACATTCCATTTTATTTGCCACTTTTATCATGCGTCATTTCAATGGTGGGAACCCAACAAAGACAGTAGTACGGCGACCTCTGAGCAACATTTGAACCTAGGACGAAGGGTTAGAAGAATGGAAAATGAAGTGGATCATTAGAAAATGCGGCTTCAGGACACACAGCCATAGTGAAAGCAAGGAGACACGGCATGTCAGCACCAGCAGGCAAACGCATGCGGTGGAGCGTACTCATCAAAAAAACAAAGTGAGCGAAAAACTTGCAGTAATGAATTGTTAGATTGCTAGAAGAGATTCTATCACTTCTCGTGCGTCTCATAAAAAGAGATGCAAGCGCGACACTATTGCTTGTTGGCAAGCAATACTGTCGCATGCCTACGGGAGAGCCATGTGGGTGGTAGCCCTTTGAATTTTCAAAATATAGAAATCACTTTTCCTGACAGCTGTAACTGGAAACAACACACGCGAGAATGCTGATTATAAAGTGCACAACCGTGGGCGTGAGTATGCAGTAGTAAACAAGGCGAAGCGGGAATAGTACTCCCAAACTATCATGGCGGCAGCCACCATTGGGCGAAGCCAAAAATCAGTTTTAGCAGAAGCCGAGGTGCGGCAGCACAATAAGAATTCTTTCTAGAAGTCGTGGGAGGTATGCAACACTACGAGTGCGACGCTTAGCAGTGTTTCGTTCTGAAAGGGCACGTTTTTTCAAACTTTCCGTTGTTGCCGTACATGTATGGTCGTGACCACTTGGGATTTGTGTCCACTGCCGTACATTACAGTGATGACCCTCAAAGGGTCAAAATTTTATTCCGAATTAGTGGATTTTGGTTGTTAAACAAGCCAAAAGTAACTAAATGTGTATCTGCTCTAAAGAATAGGTGTGCTTGCTACCGTATGCTGCGACCACAGGATGGTTTTATTTTAGCTTTGCATGCTGTTTTATTCATTATCAGCTGCTGAGCTCTGCACACTTACATTTCAGTGGATTTTTTATTATTAATTTTTTTTTTTTCACTTTAGACATTTCACAGATGAAGCTGACCTCAGATGCGGGCTCAGACGTCACGTCGTGCATTAGGTTGCGTGATGAAAGAAAGATAGTTTTCTTGTGAAATAAGAACGAAATGTTAGAGTTGATTACATTGGCATGTGTTTCATGTGGTGTGGGTGCAGAGGAAGCTCGATGCATGAACCTATGTTTGAAGTGCGAAATGCCTGGATGTCCAGTGTGCATGTGCCCAGGGTGCAAGTGCTGCCTACGAAGAGCAGTGTATGGTGCACGAACAGGCATGCCCAGGTGGAAAGTGCGATAGGAAAAGCCATGGGACGCAAGGATACAAATTTTACGACGATGTTGATGCTTTGAGCCATTGAGCTTTCCACTACCTGTCAACTGTTACAGAAGCGAACAGATTGTAAAGATGAGCCAGATAAGCCACATGATGCATTTCTATGTACTGCACCTAACTGTACAGAGTGCAATGCATGACGCGCAGCCACACTTGACAAAGGTACATGATTAGGAGAAGTGGATGCAGCTTATGCAAGCATAATTTCCTAAATACTTTTTGTTAAATATATAGACGCAAATTTATGGGTGCAGCTGTTATGCAAGTCCTATACGGTAGTATGTGTGGGTTCAGTTTTCTTTAAATGGGTGCTTATTAAAATAGAGTACTCAGTCACCAAGTGACAGTGCTTTGCAAGAAAGCCAGCCAGTCAGCATTACACTGGACATCATGTCACATGAAAGTTAAAATATCTTTGAGAGTGATCAATCAGGAATATGGCCCCCAGCTTTTTTGTGTGGTGCAATGTTTTTTTACTTTTATAAATGTGCACAGCTATACATTGCAAGCAGCATTTTGAACTTCTGGTGGTCTGTTCAAGTGAATTGGAACAAAGATGTGCCAGTTTTCTGGAAAGCAATCAATGCACACACCACTCTCAAGTAATGTTTATGTGGAAGCTGTAGCTGTTACTTTTGGTCAATGTACTGTCACTGCATAGCTTCTTTTCACTCCAGCAGTGGCCTTGCTTTTTCTTTTTTTGCTAGGGACATGACCCAGAGAACAACACCCCTGCCAAGTCCCGCTGCATCTGCAGCACAGTCGTCACCAGGAGGACAGCAGTCATCGCAGCAAGGCCCCAGGCAACAAAGACCTTTGCCCGCACAAAAGAAAAAGAAGAAAAAGGGTGGTCGCTGGTAAAGACATCCGGCTACCCTCTCACTGCCACAGTTTTTTTTTTTTTTTATAAAGAGTTTGCATTGCCAAGGTGCACAACGTCCCTGTGTTGATATGCTTGGTAACACTGTAACATAGCGGTAAGCCGAACTAAATTTTATTTGTTCTGGTTTTCATTCTGGTTCAGAAAAAGCAGTTACAGTTCAATACCGAAGTTAAAAAACAACAGTTAAACCAATTCGAACCGGCTTATGTTTATGGCCTTCACCAAAGAATAATGAGAACAACGAAAGCTTAATCTGTTTGAGAAACTTGACACTCGTATTGGCACAGTGAACAAACTGCAATGCTGAGAGTCACTGCAATGACCTCAGGTGTGTTCCTGCGCAGAAAACAAGTACCCAAAGGCTAGGGACTTGCGTGCGTGCTGAAGAACCTTCTAGGCCACTGGAGTAGGCTGAAGCTTTGCCTTCACCCTCTTGCAGTTTTTTCTTTTTAATATACATACAGTAGACTGAAACCGGAAGGGACAGAAAAAATGGTTCCGTTATTTAGGTTTTGCTTATGCAAAGCTAGCAAAAATCACGAAAAATTGTTTACTTTCAAAAGCATCGAGTGCTTTAATTTCACTGCAATTAAAAAAAATATGTTATTGTACTCTGCTTAGAATAGCACAACTTCTTTCGCACAAGGCATTTGTTCATGGGCTGTCACTTTTTGACTGTGACCATCACGATGCGCCAAGGAACATGAAAAATAGGCCACGTGAACGCCACAGAGCAGCCGCTAATGCACGAAAGCGCAACTGGCTGATACATTAGATTTTCTTGACTATTTGGCATAACCATTTGATATGTTTGTTTACCTACTCCTGTTTCATATGAAGTATGACGGCTGATGAGCTTGGTGCACTTTCGGTTCCAGTTCCGTTCAACTGGAATTCACAAAAAGAAGTATTCCATTCAAACAAAGTTAACATTTTAACATTTGTTAACATGGGTGGCCAACCAACATTGGTACCCTTGTCCTGTTTATCCGGTATTTTCATTTAAGTGAGTTTCGTTTATCTGGAGTCCACTGTATGTGTTTTTACCAACTCTACAACTGGCTTTTATATTCTTAAAGCAGTGCAGTGTTGCTGCAGCCATAAGACCCTCTCTGTCATAAACCACTGTTTTCCATATTGTTATGACTTCTTTGATTTATGCTATAGCTCAGCACTTCCATTAAATTTTTTGTCTTACTCGATCGGCTCCTCTGGGCCCGATGCTGTGCATTTTGCCGATTCATTGGTAGACTTCTGGGCAATTGATGGTGTAGCAAATGTGCGGCAAGCAGGTATGTATATTGTCCATTGCTACAACACGTCGCCCGATACGCTGATGCCACCGTCGCTATTAAAGGGACACTAAAGAGAAACACTAAGTCAGTGTAGAGTGATAAAGTATTCCTTGCAAACTATATTGTTTATTTTGTGATAATAGGTTGATCTTTGAACGAAGGTCAAATGAATGAATGAACGAATAAACCTTTATTTGAAGCAGTGAGTTAGTTGGCAGTCGAGGTGGGAGGGTCCCTTATTCCAGGAACCCTCTGGCTTGGATTGCCCTCCGGGCTCGGGCGACGAGTTCGCGCTGGTCGACCAGGTCCGGCTTGGAGATCGCAGCCTCCCACGTCTCTGCAAGGAGGGTTGGGTCTGCGTCTGCTGCTATTGGTTGTGTCGTCGTGATGCTTGCTTGGGTGTGCTTGCATTGCAGTAGGAGGTGTGCCAGGGTGTCTGGCACGTTGCAGTGTGGACAGGTGTAGCTGTATAGCGTCGGGTGGAAATGATGCAGTAAGCTTCCGTGGGTGAAGGTATTGCTCTGGAGTCGCCTGTAGTCGGTGCCTTCGTTTCTCGTTAGTTTTGGATGTGGTGGGGCGTATACCCTGCGTCCAAGCCGATAGTGCTGCAGTAGTGCTTGATAAGTTAGCGGTATTGTTTCCGTTTCCTCTGCTGATTTGGGTGGGTGGGACATGTCGAAAATCTCTTGCGGGGAATCCCAGTTGACGCTTGCGCAGGCTGCGGTGTGTGCCGCTTCATTCCCCTCGAGTCCCTCATGTCCTGGAACCCACATGATGCAGGTGTAGGGGGGAGGAGTGTCGCCACGTTTCAGTATGTTTATCGCTTTGACGGAGATCCTGCCCTTCATGTAGTTGTGTGCCGCTGTTTGAGAGTCTGTGAAGTCCACTGTGGCATCCTCGCTTGTATGGGTGGCGAGTGCTATAGTGGCCTCCTCTGCTGTGTCCGAGTGTTTGGCGAGAATTGTCGCCAACGCCAGTGTCGTTCCCCTGTAGTCTGTGACGCTGATGGCGAAGGCGTTTCGGCCCGGATACTTGGCTGCGTCCACGTAGCGCGCCTGCGGGTCGTTACGGTGCTTGTGCCTGGCGAGCCGTCTGCCTCGATGGTGTTCTGGATGCATGTTCCGAGGGATCTGATGAACTTGTAGGCAATCTCGGAGCTTCGACATGATCTTTTCCTTACGTTCGCCATCAAGTTCTAGGTTGGTTGCGTATCCTGTGCGTCGGAGGACTGCTCGGCCTGTGGTTGTGAGCTTGAGTCTCTCGATCTGGTTGATGATGTGCGCTTCCGCGAGTTCTTCCCAGGAGTTGTGAACTCCCATGCGAAGCAATCGGTCAGTGGAGGCGGTTGTTGGCAGTCCTAGGGCGAGCTTCGTGGCCTTTCATATTAGGAGGTTTAGCTTTTGTTTCTTGGCTGTCTTCAGGTTGAGGTAAGGAGTTCCGTATGTAATGCGGCTGTAAAGGAGGGCTTGTACGATTCGCAAGGTGTCGTGCTCTTTGAGGCCATTGCAGCGATTTGCCACCCATCGTATCAGATGAGTCAGCTGTGCCACAGTGTTCTGTAGTCTAGGAACCCGCCGGGGTGGCTTAGTCAGCTAAGGCGTTGCGCTGCTGAGCCCGAGGTCGCGGGATCGAATCCCGGCCCCGGCGGCCGCATTTCGATGGAGGCGAAATGCAAAAACGCCCGTGTGCTTGCGTTGTAGTGCACGTTAAAGAACCCCAGGTGGTCGAAATTATTCCGGAGCCCTCCACTACGGCGTGCCTCATAATCAGAACTGGTTTTGGCACGTAAAACCCCAGAAAGAAGAAGATGTAGTCTAGGAGGGAGTGTGGCGGAGCCGGACCCGTCCTTGTGTATATGGAGTCCGAGGATTCGAAGTGAGTCGACCTTCGGTATCAGGACTCCCTGAAGAAGGACTTGTGGGTCTGGTGCGTCGTGGCTTGGGGGCCGGCCCCGGGTGCGTGCCGCGAGTACTAATAGCTCGGATTTATCCGGGGCACAGTGGAGGCCGCAGGTGTTCAGGTACCGTTCGATGATGTTGACCGCCTCCTGAAGACGGTCCTCCTGTTCACCCGTGCTCGTGCCTCTCGTCCACAGTGTGATATCATCTGCATATAAAGCATGAAATATCCCTGGGACGGTGTCTAGGAGGCGGGGAAGTTTGAGGAGGGCCACGTTGAAGAGGAGTGGCGAGATTACCGAACCCTGCGGCGTACCCCTGTTAGGTAGGTGAAATGTCTTGCTCCGGAGATTGGCAATTCCCACCGTGGCCGTACGGTTGGTGAGGAAAGCGCGCATGTCGGCGTATGTTTTGGCACCGCAGCCGATATCTTCTAGGTTACGGAGAATGGCTTCATGGCTCACGTTATCGAAGGCGCCCTTTATGTCTAGAGCTAGAATGGATGACTTGCTGTGTTTGCTCAAATGGTCAAGAATATCTTCCTTTAGCTGGTCAAAGTTTTTTTCTTTTTTTTTAATACTTCAGTGATGTCACGGATTTAAAAGTATTTGCTTATTTGGGTCATGTTGGCACAGCAGAAGTTCACGAATCTTGCAATGTTCAGTTCTTGGCTCCTTTAGAATGCAATGTAGTCCATTTTAACCAATAACAGTTTAACTAGGCCCTGGCAGACTCTGTCAAAATCCATGACGTCACGGCGAGCTGGTGCAAGAACTTCGCACTCATGAAACCGTCCAAGTAGCACCACAGCACCCAGACACATGGATGGGCATAACTTTCAACAAGTGTATTATTTTGGCAAGGGAGCTGTACCAGCCACCTTTCTTTTCGTTTTTTTTTTTTTTTTTTTGCTTACCAAGCGTCTTCTTGCGGTGAGAGAGATGTTATTGATATTGTATAAGGGTAATTTACTAATACAGCTGAAAACATTTTTCACTTTAGAGATCCTTAAACACTACTACACCATTTTATTTGAGGAGGTTGGCTACATTGCAAGCTTTCATTTTGCAAGGCATCAAAGCAGAGAGGTGGCTAGCTGCGGACATAGACGGCGGCGTGACGGTGTGTGACTTCATTTCACCCCAGCTTTTTCTCAAAGTGAACGAGAGCTGAGGGCCAATACAGGGCTAGGGAAATAACTCTGTGCTCTTTCTTGTCCTTTGAGAATCCCTCTAGGATTCTATACATTCACTTCGAGGTACCTTGTTTTGTTGTTACAAATATCTGTCACTTATTATTGCCTGGTAAGCCGTGCTAGTGGCTACGCAATATTGCTTTTAGCATTTACATTAACTCAAGAAAGATATTGGTATTTGTGGCTTACATAAATAAAGAAAAAAATTGTGATTTTCTTTTAGCTAGCTTGGGTGTGTTGACAATATTCACTGCTTACTTTTCTGAAGTGCGCTTTCCAATTTACATGCTACTGATCAAAAGTGGCCACCTAACTAGAAAGTATTTTTCTTATAAGCGATCATATAGGTTTGCCACCACCACTGAAACATTTGGTTTTGACCAGGTTGAACCACTGCTGAGTGTATTAATAACGTGCTTGCCACCTGAAAAGCCGTGCTGATAACAATGGTGTTGCCAATTCTAAAATGACAGCCAGCTCGTTCGCATTTAGAAATGGTGCAATCAAGTCACAGCCATAAATGCAGGAAATGCCATTGATGAAAATCTACAGAGGAGGTATTCAAATTGCATCAAAAACGTAATTTTTAAGGCAAAGCTTTCTGTCGCCACCTCCTTGAGGTTTGGCATGGGTTGGTCAGTTTCTGGGTTTCTCGCCACCTTGGCTCAGTGGGGGTTCTGGCACTTGCACTATAGAAGCTCAGGTATGGGTGAAAACAGCTGCATGTTAAACACAGGCTGTCGCTAACATATATTTGGCTAGTGCTCTACCCTTTAGGCCACAAAGGCACGCATAGCAGTTTAATTGTAGAAGAGAGAACATGCCAGTTTCCCCATTCTTCCCTGTGCCAGCTGCCACCTTGTACATGATGCGACATTGTACTGCCTTCAGGTTCAGTCCATGTCTGCAGCGGAAGAGATGCACCCAGTGCTGTGCAACATTACAATATACATGACAAAAACAAAATAAAACATTTATGACAAAGCTAATGCACAGCCTTGCATCTTGCTATCATGCCTGCGCTGGACTGCGAGCTGCAGCCGTGCAAAGCCACAAAGAACTACCAATGCTTCAGCTGGACAAAATAGAGAAGTGCAATATGGTACAAAGCAGTAAAAGCTTTGCTTAATTTAACCATCATTTTTTATGATTTCTGCTCAATTTCTTTGTTTCATAAAAAAATTTGAGCACTCTGGTTCAGTTCTGCTTTGCTCATAAATAGTTCTTTTTTATATTTTTTTTTATTTTCAGTTTTTGGTTCAGTTCCAGTTCAACAGCCTTGTGGTAGGTGTTCCTTGAAGGAGCAGTATCGAACCCATCTCAGATGAATTGCATTTTATTTTCAAAGTGTCACTGACCAAGCTTCAAGTACTGTAGACTAAACTCAACTCTGTTAAGACATTCTCTTGTCCTAGTGGGGGCTGCCCAAGTTTCTTGCGGTAACCTGAATAGTTTAAGGTCCCTTGAGTTTTCAGCGCAGTTCTGGTAACACATTTTCAACATACTTTTGTGCCAAGTCATCCGTGCTGAATCTGCTATCTCCTATTATACAGCAGCCTGGCCCTTTGCTGCTGAATTATGTTCTAGATATTTGAGGAAATTTTCAAGATGCTGATAGCTTTTACCGCTGCTTTTAAAAGTGTGGTACAGGCATGCTTATAGTAATGTTTTTTTTTTTTTTTTTTTTGCTTTTATGTCATTAGGAGCAGTATTGCTTAAAGAACCTTTCACTGATGCGCCTCCTAAGGAATGATAACCTCTATACAGTCATCTTTTCATCAGTTTTCTCCTCTAATTTTATGCCAGCAATGGTGGCACAACGCTTGCTGTTGAGACCCAGGCTGCATGTCAGTGTTTGCAAAACAAAATGTTATGGGCAAAGTGCCATGTTGTGTTCATTTCCCATTGAGTAATGGGGCTGCGTAAGTGATACACCTGGTTTGTATGTAAATTTCAAAAGTGGGATTACAAATTATGGGGTTTTACATGCCAAAACCATGATCTGGTTATGAGGCACACCGTAATGGGGGATAATGGATTAATTTTGACCACCTGGGGTTCTTTAACGTGCACTTAAGCCTAAGTACACAGGTGTTTGTTGTATTTCGCCCCCATCGAAAGTGGGCGGGAAGCTCGTGCTTAGCAGCGTAACACCAAAGTCACTAAGCAACCATGGCGGGTGAAAGTGAGATAAGTACTCGTGAAATGGTGAAATTCGTGAAATGGTGAAATGTGACTGAAAGTACCGTTTCATATACCGAAATTGTTTGCCAGATTGCTTACACTTTCTCTTTGTCTGCCTGTCGGCAACTTCTATAGGCAGCATTGCTACGCACCAATGATTGTTAAAGGGGCCGTGAACCTCCCTTTGGGCTTGGTGAAATAACATAGTCCATGGGTAGCATACGCTGCTGTGAACATCAGCCAAGTTTCGCTGTCGTAGGCGGTGCGTGGAGCTCGCAAGCGGAGCATGAAGTCACCTTTCTCTCAAATGCTCTCGTTTCAACAGAGGCAATACGCGGCTGTTATTGGTCGCTGTGGTCGTTTACACCGTGGCCGCCGTGGGGTGCCGCCACGAGTCCACTGGATAAGCGCACTGCGGCTCACTGAGGATAACGCGTTTGGCTTACGTTTAGCGCATCGTAGACACCAAAATCGGAAGTCGTGGCATCTACGTTAACATCCAAAATGAAATTTGAACTGCGCGCCACAGTCACGTTTCAAAGGCAGAGCATTGTGGCCCCGCCCCACTCCGTCATAGCCTTCGCAGTGCAAGGCATTGAAGAAGAAAGGCGGAGCACAGCGGAGGCAGTGTTTGATTGCCAATAACTGAACGCTTATTGCTGATTGCTTATGCTGAACGCATTGAAGTACTTTTTACGGCAAAGTATTTCTGAAATAGCCTATTTTCACCTCAAATGTCTTTCTCCACTTCAATTAAAAGTGGTTCAGGGCCCCCTTTAAGGTGGATTTGGCAACCCTGTGTCTTTGACATAGTATTGTTTGGGCATGTCAGAATTCCCTTCGAAAATAATGAAGGCATTGCACACATTTACCCTGTTCTCTTACCACTTCTTTTATGCTACACTGAAGGGTGCACATGTCCCTCACATGGTTTCTTGATTTGTAGGTGTAGGTAACTCCATGTTACTACTTGCTTCACCATGTAGTGAATTTAACAAACAATTACTAAGTGAGTTTTCCCATGTGTGGAAGTAGTCTGCTACGATATGTGAAACATGTTCGTATGGTCTCCACTATCATAGAACGTGCATGTGTCAAGTCCTAGCGTGCACATTAGGCAATTTTAGTGATTACTAGTGCTGTCATATTGGTAGAAGTATAAATGCTAAAGGAAACTTAACAGTATTGGAAAAAGGGTTTTTTGTAACTATATACATGCAGCTGACACTTTTCTGCGCCAGCATGATCAACCAACATGTAATGCCTACCGAGATATATTTCTGAATTGTAAGCCTACTGACACTTGGTTTTTCTTTTCTTTTTTTAATTGCTGTGGCAAAGGTACAAATATGTTGGAGCTGTACTGCAACACCCCACCTGTCCTCTTCCCAATGGCAGACATGTTTCACCCTCTATAGTATATTCATTTGGATACAAGGAAAATGGATAAGATTACAAGTTTACACAAAGTCATTGAAGTACCTGCACAGGAATTCTCTTAAGTGCTGATTAAGCATTGAAGGGCATACTGTTGTATTTAAGATGAAAGCAAGTTTGCTAAAATCTCAGCAATTGAAGGGTTGATTTTCTTTTTTACTATTGTGATTTTGTTGACTGCCTTCTTTTTCTAAACCTTCAGCAAGATTTGTGCCACATTTTGTCAAATGAGAAAAATATCTGATCGAACATCATGACTACCCAGTGGCTGTAGTGATAGATGCTGATGTGGCATGTTGGAGCTGACCTGGCAGGCTGGCACACATTTTTCATAATTGCAGGGCTGCTACTCCAGAAAGCATGCATCCAAAACATTAGAAACATTTAGACTTCATACCACAGCAACTGGACTAACAGCTATTCATCAACCCCTTAACTATCATGAGAAAGTTAGAAAAATTAATGAAAAGTGCTCATTACGAAAAAAAAAAAAACTGCATTTTGCCATATATTTTTAAAAAAGATACCAGGAATATTCATAGCACTTTTACTGCTCTTAGGTACGTTCGATTTGCCTGCACCACCTGAACCAGTTCACCAGCTGCTGCACCCTGCCATTCGTTTCAGCGGTGCAGCAATGGCGCCCGCTGAACCATGCTGTTCGTTTCAAAAGGTGCAGGGCTGGTTCATGATTTTTCTGCTACCAACCCCTCTGTTGGTGCCGACTTGGTGCAGGCATACAGGTGCGAAGCAGCAGTGCAGCAGACGACGTAGCACACGGGTGCGAGCGCCATTAAAACCTCGCTTACTTAGTGTGATGTGTCTACGCAAGTGTGGTGTGTATTTACGCCCCAGAAGCCGATCATACCCGCAGGTCGGGACCTCTGAACCTTACGCACTCCGTGCACATTAGTCGGACATAACGCCTGCACTGCGTCTGCACCTTGGCATTCGTTTCAAGTGTCACGCTGTGCCTGCACCGCAGAAATCGAGCTGCGCAATTTCTAAACTTCTCGTTAAACCGCCATGAACTGGTTCACAGTGGTGCAGGCGAATCGGACGGACCTATTGTTGAAAAAAATAGCAAAAGACATTGTGTGTTAATTATATGTGTCAAAATTGCAAGGTAGTGCAACCTTTACCATAATGAGTTATCTCGTCATTGACAGTTAAGGGGCTTAAAGAAAAAAATTCTGCGCTTGTGTAGTTCAAATCCAGCGCTAATGCAACTCCACTAATGTGAAACCTGGGGAAGTGCAAAGCAGTGATGCGCTGGTGTTTCCTTTGTTATTCTTGTGCTATTCTTGCACAAGTGTGGAGGAATCGAGCGCTTGTGGAGTGGTGGCGCCCTCTCTTGTACTGCGCTGGTTCCAGACTGGCGTTTCGGAAGCGATTTTCACGAGTTTTTGCTAATTAATGCACTTAATTCTTGATTATTCCTGTCTTTTAAATTATTCTGAATCATGTTAGCTTATTTTGAACTGGTTTTGATCAATTCTGCACTTGTTTTGAGCTTGTTTTGAGATCTTGTTTCTGCGCGTGACCACGACGACATGACATCACATTAGACGCCGACCAGCCCGGGCCCCCGGCCATTTCAAATTCTGTTGGTACTCCGTGAAACGTGAAGCATAAGAAATGCAGCACAATTTCAGTGTAAGCTTGCAGTGCCGAGCCCACTTTTATTTGTCATTTATATATATATATATATATATTATATATGTATAAAACATTGAAGACTGCACCTTGGACGCCCTCTACTCTCCATCAGACATACCTGACCATCAGCATGGCGTTATTCGGCCGACTATTCGAAAACACTTCCTTACATAGCATGCACTGCTGCCATGCAATTATTGTAAAAGTTTTCAGTGGGTGATATACTTGCAGCTGGGAGGGAATGCATTAAAGCCACCAGATTTTCCATCACACACCGCTTTCACCCATACATAGAAGGGATTGGTAGTAACGTTTCTGACAAAAACTGTGATATTTGTTTGAATCATTTCAACCTCAGCACCATTTTTTAGCCATGATTCATAGTAACAATGCTCAAAACTAACAAATGCTATATTCCATGGCTCATGCCAGGTAACTAACAACTGTGTGTTGCCTTCAGAATGTTTTTGAACTTCACATTCCAGCCCCACAACTGGTCCTGGAAAAATGTTTTCTTTTAGGTTATTGTGTGTGGGAACGTGTTCAGCAGTTAGGTTGACAAGCAGTGGCACAATTGATGTGTCAACTGCTGTGTCCTGATATATGTGGAAAAGCCAGTCTGGATTGTCACAGCACAGGTGTGGTGGAACTTCTTCATTTTCGAGTATCTGCTGTTGGGCTTCCAGCGGCAAGTGATATATTCCACCATACTGTGGTTCAAATTCGGGGTGAAACACTGTGTTGGTCTTGTTTGTATTTCTCCATGCTGCATAGGCAATATTCATTGATGGAAAATTTGCAAGGGTTTTGTATGGAGTGTAGTTGTCAGGATTAATGCCATATGGAAACATTTCCAACACTGCTGATCCTGGCTGCAAGAACATTGACAATATCAATGCTGAGCCATGCATGCTTATCAAAAGTTGTGTGTCTCTCAGCAAAATTATTACATCCTGCAGCGATTCGCTTTCCAGATCAATGACTACAGGTGTAAGCTTAGTGTGCGCCTGCACCATATGCACTAGCTCATCTAGGTTTGTAATTAGCCTGTTCTTGGTTCTTGATATTATGAGTGCACGACTTCTGTTTACCTTTAATGTCGGTGGCACATCAAGTGCATGAAGGAAAAAATGAGCAAAGTGGCCGACTTCTGCACCAGCTATCCTTAGGTTAGTGTTGAGAGGGCCTTGTGGGACCACAAAACCATACTGATACCAGGTGCTGTCTTTTCGCAATCCAACAATAGCTCTTCTAAAGCGGTACCACTTAGACATTTGGCTTTTGTACAATATCTTTTGATTTCTAACAAGGGCTTTGTACAGCTGCCAGTAAGGTCCCTTTCGTCTTTCATCAGCCAGGAACAGCGTAATGTTGTCTAGGCAGTGCAGTATCTCTTCACTACTGCTGCAACTACGTATCTCTCGAACAGTCGAAAATATAGGAATAAGATCATCGTGAAACACATGCATCAGATTGTCTGGGTTGAAGCGACTGACCACAAATGTGTCGCTGCGAACATCCACAACATGGAGCGGTGAAAACGTCGACACTGGTAAGTCCACGAAATTGAAGTAAAACGCCCCGTGATCGCTTACAGACGATAAATCGGTAAGCGCAGGATCGTTTCTTCCGTTTAGGTCACCAAGAAGAGTCGTTCCCGGGCCGTGCAGAAAAACAAAATCTCCGGTGTCTCCTCGATAGTACAAGTTCCTGAATATGCATGTTCTCACGGTATGGTTAGGGCCACGACACCACACAGAGCTTGATGACTCATCCGAGGTACGCTTAGAATGTCTATCAGTCTCTCTACAGCTGCTATTGCCGTACCGATTCGCATAATCGAGTACATGGTCGACTAGCAAGCACGCAAGTACACAAAACATATGGCTGGGACGTACAAGTACAAACATGGTGAGCCGCGCATCCCACTTGGGAGATCTGTGCCACTTCACTAGAATATTATGAAAGTAATGTATACATACGTACACCGCGTGCGAACACTGCACATAACGGATTGACGCGTAAAAGCACACAAAATGAGCACCACTGTAGTAAAGCGGAAGGGCTTAATTGTAACGCAGAGGGGCACCTAAGCTTCACAACATGTCATCTGAAAGGGGATCGGGGAGTCCAAACCACGGACATGACCAAATAGTCCGGCCATAAAGCCAGAAATACATAATTCTTTTCATTTCATACATCGTACAGCCGCGTACGGCCTGAGGTACGACGGTCACAGAACACCGGTTTCTACGGTGCCTCCACACGCGCACCCGTCCATAACCCCTGTTATAGAGGAGGCTATGACCCGTCAATAAGCGTCAAGGCGTTGACCGTAACAGCACCACCGGCTCGGCTTTCAGTGGATTTCAACAGAAGGCCATAGAGCATGGAGGAAGGAAGTTTTTTCCTTCCTCCATGCCATAGAGAAACATGGAAGCCGGAAAAGCTTCCTTACTTCGCCTTGACATACCTGCGTTGCAGGCAGGTCTAGGATAAGTCTCAGGTGGTGTTCTTGTTTAATTTTGTAAGCTACTTCATTGTTTCAGGCATGTGTCGGAACCACAGTGGAGATCAGTGGAAAAAAGTTTGCCGTTCCGACCACTGGAGATCAGTAGTCGGAACGGTCGAGACTTCTAGCTGCTCTAGTATGACAGCTTCCGGTCCTCTGTACTTCCGTTAGAAACACCATACGTTTTTAGACATGGAGCGTACCAAATTTCAGGTTAGTGCGATGCGCTTATGCTCGAGACGTTTCTGTAACCAAAGTGTCATCTGTGTCTGACTCTTGTCGCCAATGTACCCTTGTGCGTAGAATGGCGACGACAGAGACGAAGTCTTTGTGCAAACTGTGTGCAAGGAGATAACGAATTTTGTACAAGGTGATGTTCACAACAGGTAAAGTGTAGTCCTGTCTGTTGTCTGCTAAAATTATTTTGGGCACATTTGTGTACAGCTTGTTTTGATACGTAATAGTTTTTAAACTGAAGCGGGATTTTTTTTGAGTGACCCTGTGTGTCACGCGGTAATGACTTTTGTCACTGCTCAGTATGCGTCTTTAAAGGTAGTGTATGACACCTGGAAATTTGAGCTGTTGGTGAAACTGTATCGTAACTCAAGTGCGTCGTCCTTGTTGGGAAGATGCTTGGATAAAATTTGTTCTAAACATCTAGTGTTTCTTTCCTTCATGCATTCTTTTCTCTCTGTCTCTTTCTTTCCAGTGTGCTGATCTTTCCAGTCCTGCCGAAACGCGAGAGATTCCTGACTCACAAGGTTGTTGAAGAAAAGTTTGAAGACCTGTGCAGTTTCTCACTGGGAGAAGGCGTTTGCCGAAGGACAGCTGTGTGCCTGAAGTCGCGGCTTATTTTGTAAATTACGCCATTTGTTTTCTTGCTGTGCTTAATATTGGAAAAGTCACGTGAACTTGACGGAAGTATTTTCCTTTCAGTGCATTTGAAAACGGCTACTGCTTAGATGAGGCAGCGCGAAAAGTAGCTTTGAGGCTTTGCAGAGAGAAAGGGCTTCCGGTCGATTTCCTTTCACATAGCATCAAGAGACCGTTACCTTCAAGCAGAGAGATGCAAGCACCGAGGCCAACACGGTAACGTACACATTATTCATGGTGGCTACTGTTTGTTCCCATTGCATGAGAGTTCTGACTGAGCAGGCTGCTGATTAGAAATAGAAAATTTATGTGTGTGGAGAGATAGCACAATGAGTTGCCATGTTATGACATAAAGAGCTGGTAGTAATGGTGAGAACGTACCAGGGATGTTACATTCATTCTTTTTTTTGCACGCTCTTCACATATTTTATTTGTGCTGTTAAGAAGGAACAGTAAACAGACTTTGCGGGTAAAGCATATTATAAATGCAGTGTAAAAGCTTGGTCTTCAGCTGTCAAGGCATGATACGTGTTCTGTAAGGGTGACATGCAACCATGCCAATGAGAAATCTGTGTTCTAATATTACAAAAGTTTTGGTCAAGTAATGTGGTATTTTGCAGCATTTGTTAGGCAAATGCACACCCTGACACATTTGTTCTCAAAGCTAATGTACTTATTAAAGCCTTAAAGGTGATGGTTACCTAAGGTTTGATCAAGCTAATTTGTTACTGAACTCCTTAATTGCAGACAGCGGCAAAGGCGCCCAGATATACAGCTTTATGTGCCACGGGGGCGCAAAGCTGAGGCCTTGAAAACTGATGCAAGAGATGCCCCTGCACAAGAAGCAAGGGTGCCTTCACAGCATTTGCCGGAAAGCGAAGCACCAGTACCTACAACAGATGCAGCAGACCCTCAGTGCAGAGAGAACACTGGGGCTCACCATGAAGATGCAAGTACAGAACACAACAGAAAAGCTTCTGCTCACTTGATTGAGGCAACTAATGTGTGTGCACAAGCATGGGTGCCTTCACAGCATTTGCCGGAAAGCCAAGCACCATTAGCAACAACAGATGCAGCTGACCCTCAGCTCATGGAGGACACTGAGACTCACCATGAAGATGCAAGTACAGAACACAACAGGAATGCTTCTTCTCACTTCATTGAGACAGCTAATGTGTGTGCACAGGCAAGAGTGCTTTCACAGCATTTAGCGGTAAGCCAAGCACCATTACCAACAACAGATGCAGCAGACCCTCTGTGCAGAGAGGACACTGGTGCTCACCATGAAGATGCAAGTTCAGAACACTATAGGAAAGCTTCTGCTCACTTGAGCGAGGTTACTAATGTGTGTGGCATGGGTGGTGATGTCGAGTGTACTGGCCTGGAAGACAGTAACTGTGATGTGCTCTCAACAAGTGGAAATTCTGAGAACGGTGAAGCTGTGATCCAAGTATGTTTATCACTTTCACAGGAAAATGAGAATGATTACTTTAAAAAAACAGAAGATGAAGGTTCTCAAGAAGTGAACTCATTACAGGAGTTTTCGTCCGTTGTGACAGATTGTGCAGGTATGCAAAAATATAGAAGCCTGCTAGAATCCCAAGGTGGGGTTGGAATTGTAGTGGGTAACAGCGTTGTCAGAACTAGCGAACAGACTGAACATGCAGCACATGAAGAACCGCCGCTTACAAATCATTTGGAGATGGCACACTCTTATGGTGAGCATGTAGACACTGCTGGAGATAGCACTGAAGCAAGCATCGAAGAGAACCATAAGGATGCTGAGGATTCATGGGATGCCCTTTTTGATGAAACAGGGGAATGTGTTGCTCCAGAAGTTTTGAAAAATGTGAGTGATTTGACATGTCTAGCTTTTTCGTGCTCAAGTGGCCATTTTGACTTCTTTGCACTGTCTACCTACTGTCATTTCTGTTACCAGCTAAGGCATGGCTTTCTCAAAGGCCATTCCACATTAAAAAAAAAAAAAAAAAAAAAAAGTCGCCTTCCCAAAGTGAAGTTTACAGCTTGTCCTATATCTCATAACAAGCTTCCAGCTTGTTAAAGGAAATGACGTCCATAAACCCAGTACTAGTTTGCTTCTAGCTTGTTTGATTGATTGATTGATTGTTCTTGATGTTTGGTCTAGGGATATCCATTATAGATGGCTTGCACATGTCGTCACAGACACCATATTGATGAACCATTCACAGCTCCCCTTTACTGCTGGAGATATGTGCTGTACTAGCGGTTGTGTCAGCATAGAGGCTGTGCCGATGTCACTATGAGCCATCTATATGCCATTTATTGTCATTGAAGCATGACTGTGACATATAACTTTGCTTTGATCTGGTTTCTTGCAGTTAATAATATACCTAAAGTGCAAAAGTAGCTTTAAAAAAATGTATATCCATCATAAGTGTGAAGTCAACACTCAGCTATGTAGTAGATCCAATAGTTGCTGGTGCTTCAAAAGTGTCTGGTATGGGGAATCGTATTGACATACCATAGCCCACACAAGCACTGCTTGAGCAGATGACCAAAGCAGTTGGCTCTCGGGATGTCATACGCCGTGACATTTGATGCTCAAGAGGACTCAAGGTTTGCAGCTAGTAACACTGATTCTGCCTTGTGACGTGATACTATGTGACCGTGTCGCCCTGCTGGGGCTCGCCTCTATGACGTAGTGGAAGTCAGACTTGCACGTTACAAATTACATGTAATTAATTACTTGTAATCACAATTTTGAGTAGTTTTGTAATTGATCGATTACCTTTTTTTTTACTCTGTAGCGCTCACTGTAATTCAATTGCTTTTCCCAGTAACCAATTATATGTCACCAGTTACTTTATTCATGAGACGGGCCATAACAGGCAACACAGTTTTGAGCACTTGAATTTGGTAGGAACTACAGCAGAACGCTTGCTGTCGTGCCATGCAGCAACCTCATGGATGTGTATATTTAGACAGGCAAACCAGGCGATCAGTATTTGTTTCCTTATTTTAAAGGCAGGTTGCGGGGCCTGTATTGTCAACACTGCGTTCTGCATCTCACGATGGTTTCGTGCTTCTATGTGGCATGTGTGATCATTGGCAGACAGAACGCCAATGATCCGTGAGCTTAAATTTTGCTCTTACCATTGTTATTGGTTAGCACCACGTCTATTTGCTAATTTCCCCGTCCGGTGTTCATACGTTACAAATGACCCTTTCCTCCAGCGTGTACATCGAGTGAGTTTCCAATTTTGCTGCTGATTTCACTACAACAAAAGAAAAGAAGATGACCGACAAAAATCTTGCAAAGCAATTGTTAGTGAAGATAACATGTGAAGGGCTGCAGACGATGCATTGAAAGAGCCAGATCAGCTTGTTCTATTTACTGTATTTGTGCAATGTTAACAAAAGTTGCGAAGAAAGTAACAGAAAAGTAATCGATTACTCTTCAATAATTGCTCAGTTACTTTCGTGGGGCAGTAATTGGTCACTGTAATCAATTACATTTTTGAATAAAGTAATTGTAATCAGTTACTTTTTTTTCTGTAGCCTGTGTAAGTCTGGTAGAAATTGTCATAGTTTTATCCCAAGTACCTGTTTTACGCATCTATACAGCGACCAGTTTTAGGCACCTATACAGCCGTGATACATCTACTCAGCGCTCATCACCCATCGATCACTCTTTACCATCTCTTGGCGCTCTTTGGCCATACTTGGCCCTTGCGCCAGTAAACACTATACATCATCAAGTCTGGTAGAAATGCAGTGTGCTCAAAAATGCTAGCTTGCTGTTTTTAATCCACGCAAAGCTGTTTTCTTTCTTTCTTTTTTTATTGTAATTGCATGATGTCTTATTTTTATATTGGTACTTTATCCAAATCCACTTTTACATATTCAAAACACCTAGGCAGTGTATGGTGCCATTCAGGTCTCATCCACTGGTGATCTGCCCTAATAGAATTCTTGTTTTCAACTTAATTTGTTTTTTCTCATCTCATTGCATGTATATTTTATGTCATGTTTCTAAAGCCACTCTTTTGAAGCTAGCTAATAAAGCACTTTATATAAGTGTGCGGTACCTTTTAGGTCAGGTCCGGTGATGAGTTGGCCTAATATAATTGCTGTTTTTCTTGTGTGATCAAACAGTGCTTGTGCGAAGGATATGATTTGTCAATTCGCCTGAGGGGCAAGACGTATTCTGAATCGCTAGTTATTGAGCTCTGAGTGTACATTGGGATACTCGCCTCAGGATTTCAAGTAAGCTTCAGTGTCATGTCAGGTGGGCTGAATGATACCTCTCACATGGACTGAATGATACAGGATGAGCTTTGTGTTTACGTGAATTCACTGTGCAATAAACTTGCGCATTTTTCCTAGACTGTGTGGTATTGCAAAGTGCAATTGGGAGCTGCTATTTGGCTGTGTTCCTGAAATTCCACCACTGGCAAAAGGCCACACTGCACTGAGTGACAGGGGATGCAAGAAAATGGAGGACAGAGAGACCAAGAAGCTGATATCATAATGTTTGTGCACCTAAACCTCACTTTAGCCTGTTCAGGTGTGCAAAAAAAAAAAAGAAAGTAATGTACACCATGAGAGCATATCATTGGTCAAAGTGTTGCCTGTGGTGGCAGAGTTGCTCATTGCTACTGCTGGGGCTCGTTTTCCTTCCATAATTTCCATATGGTGAAAGGCTTTGCTGGCAAAGGCAATGTTTTTCCCAGTGAGAACTGGCGCTGAGCCGTGCTCCCTCAAGGGCTGCAGAAGATAGCGCCAACCTTTCCCTTTCCCAACGAACCACTTAGTAGTAGTAGTGAGAAGTCATGTTGTGCTTTCTTTACCTTGTCTTTTTTTTTTTTTTTTTCATGCGTAAACTGACTACAGTCATAGGCTCGCAACTTGCCAAGTTCGCACACTTCACTCTCTCCACTGCTCTGCCTTCACACCTATTAAGTTTCTTGCATGCTGTTCCACTCTGTTCACAGTGGCTCCTGACTTCCGTGAGGTTTCAGCACCAGCCAAAACACAGTTGAAATAATACTTGCTTGATGAGATTTGTGAGATGGTGCCTCTTGATACCCAAAATATCTTGCAATATTGTTAGAAAAGTATTAAGGGCCCTTTTAAAAGGCTGGTTTTATTTTATTTAGCAGAAATTTGCAAAACCACCTGCTCATTGCCAGATACCTTTTCCACATGATGAAGGTACAATTAAAGGTACTGTAAAGCAAAACTCCCAAGGATAAACTGGCAAGAAGGTCTTATTGCTTAGTGGGAAAGGCTTACCTATTAGTGAAGAAGATGAGTGCCGCATTAAAAAAAATTTTTGTGCCCAAAATTTGTGTCACTTTTATTGATGCCATGCATTTGATGCATTTAAAAAATTATTTATGAATTTCAATTTTGCCAGGTTGAGATTTATTTCATTTTCTTTTGACTGCAGTTGCAGCACTTTTTTTGCACTTAACGTCAAATATAGCGCTCGCAAGAATTTACCACAATTTGTGATTGCGTCAAGCCAGTGAGTAAAATTCAAGGCGACATTCCCATGTGTGTTTCGTTTCTGCATTGTTTTCTTGTTAACTACCGTTGCTGGGCACAAGTCTTCTGTTTGCTATCTCAGCAGCATAACCCACCAAACCAGTTTAAATGTATTCCTGTATTGTTTCAAGTGTGGGTTTAATGTGGCACATGTTGCGGAGTATTTCATTTTTGAGGTTTCGGTTGAAGATATGGTTAGTATTCTACTTTTTAAGCATGGAAGGATGAGAGAAAAGTTTGAACTAGAAGGCAGTGAAAAGGGCAGGTAATGGTGGCTTGGGAAACCACTTTTGTGTGTGTGCATGTGTAAATGTGCATGCGTGCACAGCTGCATTATTTGTGTTTTTTGTCATTGTCATATTCAGAGAAAAACAGCAGTTGAGACATTTTTGGTGTCTCAGCAACCTATGTGTGTATTATAACATAGGACTGTCTTTGCATTTTGTCCGTTATCTTTTGCAAGCTTAAAATTATCACATTACAGTGAAAGCTTCCACCCGCTCTTTGCTGTACATTTAGTACCATTATCTGTGCTCATTATCGCGAATAAATATGAATGAAAAAGAAGAAAGCATTCCCCACGAATGGGGTGTGAAATACAAGCATTCAGAATATTTCCACTTCCTGGAAACTAGAGTGCCTCGAGCAAACTTTAACTACTTTATTGCACTCTGCAGTGAATAAGGAGCACGATAGACTGTTTCAGAATCACTATTGCAAATGGTTACTAATTGAAAAAGAGTGCACAAGAAATTTTTGCTAATGAACCACGTGAAAGAAAAAGCACTGATGGGTGCATAAAAATGAAAATAGTTTCAAAAGTACAAACAAACCTCTTTGCTTTGTGCCATATAAATGGCATGTCCCTGCAAGAACCAGCTGGACATGCAGCATCAGCAAAATGAGCAATGCATTTTTAAAAATCACACTGCCTGTTCATGAAAAAAAAAAAAAAAAAAACTGAAATGTTCATATAGAACAGAAACTCCTTTTCTTGTTTTTGTAAATAGTTGAAGCATGTACATTTCAACGCATTGGCCCCGCCTCATTGCTCCTTCATATGGAGGCTGTAAGAAGTCTGAATTGCCGATCCAAAATCCTCATTGCTTGTTGGAACTTGCACCAAGTATGTTGAGGTAGGAGTGGCACCAGTGATCAACTTTTGTCTTTACCGGTTCCATTTTTATCCTTACAGATCACTAAGGCCTTGGGTGACATTAAAGTGCATCAAGCAGAGCTTGATTACACCAAGTTTGAGCCTCGTATTCCTGACCTCTCAGAAGCAGGTATGTGCTCATTTTCTTTTGTCTATGACTATTTTACATCAATGAATGAATAATTCTCTGGTGCATTTGCAGAGTATGGCCATGTCCTTGAGATATATGATTTTCCTGCCGAATTTGAAACAAAAGACCTTGTGACAGCACTGTCATCTTGCAGGTGAGTGTAGGTGTCTTGCGAGAGTGACAAATGGGTACAATGCTCACTTAAGGGCTTAAAGAAAGCAAAACTCGTGAATTTTAAAATTGGAGTCGCTCGTCTGTACAAAAGGACAATGTTTTGTTGCAACGTTTAAAACAAAATTAAAATGTACATTTGATTGCAGTTTAATTTTGTTTTCCGTTTTCTTCCAGAGATCAGTTCAACATTAAGTGGGTGGATGACACCCATGCATTGGCAATTTTTTCGACGCCATTTGCTGGTAAGTTCTTGTACAGGCTATGTTAAGACATGAATGTAGCTTTATGAAGGGGTCTTTCAATTCTGCAGCCGGTAGGTAGGCAATGGACATTGGTGTTGTAGCTTCAGGTATGGCATGGGGAAGCAAAAGGACAAACACAGGCAATTAATATTTGCAACTAAAATTTCATTTCATAGCAGTTTGTGTGTATATGAGCAGTTCAGATTTCCATGAAGAAAAGACAGGATATATTGGCAACATTTTAAGCGTGACATCGCAGAAACGTCAGTGATGGTTATCGCACATACCTGTGAGGAAGGTATATTCCTTTTTCTTCATTTGGAGTCACATTGATGTTATGCACATCAAAATTGTTTCACTACATTTATCTTGCTTCAAAGATTTGTCTGTGCTTTCCCTTCACTGCATTCCTGTTAGCTTTTCTACGCAAAACTGTGGAATTTTACTAACTGGCCTTATCCTATTATTGCTTATCCTTTTCATTTTAATTTTCATTTTATTTCCTTAAAGGGCCCCTAAACCACCCAGAGGTCGAAATTTAGTTGTGGTGTTGCAGTTGTGCACGAGTCTACAACGAACATGTAGCCGCGAGAATTTTTCGAAATGGTGCCGTAATAGCGGAGTTATACGCGTTTCATGATCGAAACACGGCCCTTGCTTGTTTCGCTCTTCGCCACTCTTCTCGTTGGCTGGTCTCTCCTCCTCACCGAGTGCTCCTCCAAATGTCACATGACATACGTCATCGCCAACACGATTCTCAAAACACTGTCCACTTCTGGTAAAGGCACGTCCAGCGCCAAATATACCGACGGCGAACTGGCCTTCAGTGTGGTGTAGAACGTCTGCCGTGCAAGAGGTGTCCAAAGTAGACGGCAGTTCGGCCGGCACACTGCCCTCCGCACGATCGACAGGCCAATGGACGACCACGAAGCTGCGCGCCTCCACCACTGGCGACGCAAACATCGGCTGCAGCTTGTGTTCCAAGCAAAATAATTTCCGCTAGATAAAGTGATGCATAAATTGTACATCTTATGAAAATGATATCCACAGTCAAACGTTAAACACAAACGATAGCTCCGATACTTGTCGAGCTCAGCTGTAGTGCACGGCTACCGACGGCAGACGACCGGCTTGACTGTGCTCGCATTGCAGCCGACAGCGCCGCTAATAGCATCGTATTAACGCGATAGCGTTAAGGACCCCGTGTCGCATAAAATCCGGCGTCGGCATTAAGCATCGGCGCCTGGCAGAAATAATCATGCCAAACCACACCATCCCGAACCACCCCGACCACACAGGCCCTCCGCGTGGTGCAAGGCGTTAGTGAACAAAATTGAATTTCTCAAAGTAAAATTCATCAGAAAAATGGTAAAGTACGACTTATCAACAACCTACAGGTGTGATAGCGTCAGATTGTAATTTGAATATACGAGAAAAAAGCCTGATAAGGCAATCGGGGATCTTTGAATGCTATCACGTTCCACTCTTAAAGGCGAAGCTTAAGGGGGGGGGGGGGGACATGGGTCCTGGATAAAAACACTTTTGTTATTGACCTAGACACATGAAATTTTCAGGTAATATTCAACCTTGTATGCTGATTACAAATATGCAGTTAGTTTTTCCCAAGTCAGTCCAAAAAAAAAAAAAAAAAATGTTCCAATTATTTATGTGTTATAAATTTGGGATGTGCCTTGCAAAAAAGTTACTGCACCAAGAGAGCTAAAATTAGCAGTTATCTTCCTGAATGTTCAAAGAGTGCAAGTTTGCATTTTAGTGTTCATCTCTGTATTTTAGCTGAAGTTATGAAATTTTTGGAGTTGTAACTTTGCAAATGTGAATTTTTATTAGTGATTCCCACAATATTTCAAAATGTTGCAGTGTCCTAAAACATCATATCATAGCTTTTGTGCATTCTCTGACTCTCTAGCATTCCGGCAAAAAAGAAATCAAGAGGATTGAATGAGTAACAGTGACACAGTGCTGCTCCCAAAATTTTACACTTGGAAAAATCATTTTTTGAGAAAAAGGCAAAAAATTAGAGTGCGCAAAAATGGCATTTTACGCTACGAAACCAGGTAGTTTTCTTATGAAGCAGCATTGAAGGCTCGTTTTGGCAGGAAAGCAAGTGGCGAACATGCTCTTTCAAACAAGACCGAGATGGCCTGGCTATGATAGATGGTTTTGGAATGGCGAATGACACAAAATGGGCCATGTCAGCACTTTCATGGGCAAATCTGAACATTTAATTGGACAAATACAGTGTTTTCTTCCTCAATGGCGTGTCATTTTGAGCTAGTTTTTTGCCAGCAGGTGCGCCCTGGTATGGGAATTAGAAAAAATAATAAAAATGAATGCTAAATTTTTAGCGAATTTTTTGTCTCCAGGACCCATGTGCCCCCTTAAGGGTCCTCCAATTCTGATGGTGTCTGGCTGTACTTTAGTTCTAGGCAACATTGAGGGGAATGTTGAAAACCGAGCCTTTCTAAATTTTGGACACGCCTGCGCCTCGGGGCAACAGCAAACAATAAAATAATAAAAAAAGGGCCTAGGGCCTTTTGGTTCTTTTCGCAGTGGCTTTTCCTTCTTCGTGTACAATTATTACGAAGAGCGACAACAACGATAAGAAAATATTGCGGCTAATGAGCGTCGGTAAATAATTCCGAAGCACCGTCCACTTTAGCTTTGAAGTGAACCGGAAAAGGCCTAGCAACGATATCGGCGCCGTCGAGCGATCAGTGGCGGTGAGGCTTCCGCACAAATGGGTTCCACTACGGCAAGGAAATCTCGCCGTTCGAGAGCAAAACCGCCCTCGAACGGCGGCCCGCGAATGGCAAGCGGCGTGCGGCAAGTTACTGTGCCGTTAACGTGGATGGGCTTTAGCAGCAACTCAGCGTTTTTCGGTTGCCCGCTGTTGCTGCCGTGCCGGCCCATGCTCATGCGAAGCGTGCCGCTATGGACCCTGTGTTGCGCGCACGTCTAGAAAGGCCAACACTGTCGCACTCTTGCTTCCGCAGCTAATCAGACCGCTAAGCATGACTGTGTTGGCACGCGAGCGATTTGTCACTTGCGTTGCGGGCTGTAATTACCAATTCGCAAGCGCGCACAAGCGAGCAACACGGCGAGGAAGAGCAGGGAGCGCGCGTACCTGCTAGCAGACTAACCGGAAGTCGTAGGTTCTTGCTCGACCAATCGACATCGTCGACCCGGTTGACATCACCAGATGTACCCTGGTGACATCGTGACGTCCGCCGGGGATACCGGAAAGGCAAGGAGAGGGGGATGGCATTGTTTTTTTTTTTCATTTTGTGGCGCGCCCGCGGCATGTAGCGCTGCAGCGTTTGGCATCGTTGATCATGACGGCAATCTGAACTCGATGCGCGTGTTTACTTGAAATTTTTAAAATATCGGAGGTGGTTTAGGGGCCCTTTAAAGACCCTGTATAGTAGGGGTATTATTACATAAGGGGTGGGGAAACAAAATATACAAACAAGTGTTACAATACTTCAATTCGTTAAATAAAAGGTTGTTACATCTTGAACGAATTGTGACGAGCAGGTGACGGCAGCGACTTGATGAGGAAGGGCATTCCAGTCTTTAGATGCTCGGTAGAAAAACGAGGCTGAAAATGTATGTGTGCGTGAGTGTGGTTGTGCTACCTGCAGGGGATGGCGAGTGTGTTGTGACCGGCGTGATGGAGGGACAATGTATGGTGGGCGATTAAGTATTGAATCACAGAACCTGTGGGAGAGGGAGAGGGTGGCAATGCGGCGATGAAAAGGTAAAAGTGATAAGGAAGATTCTTTTTTCAAGTATGATATGGCTGACGTCATAAGAGTATGTGGAATCAATATCCCTGGTGGGGGGGTGCGATTTTGAACTGCCTCAAAGGCTTTGTTCTTACTAATGATTTATAGGCTAACAGTTTTACATGCAGTGGAGCAAAGCGCAGGTGGCGTTTTAGAAATCCCAATGTTTTGTTAGCCGATAAAATGACATAGTATCATGCACGTTCCAGGTTAGGTCATTAGCCAAGGTGACAGATAAGTATTTAGTGTGCATGGGTGCATGATAAATGGCATTTCGTGGGATGTGAATGCGTCCTTATAGTTGCCTTTTCTCTCTCAGCAACAGAAGCGCTTGGCCTACAGAATTCACTTATGAAGATGAGGCATGTGTCTGAAGCCTCCAAGCAGTCCAAGCTGAAGATTAAACATTGTAGTGGTGAGTTTCACTCCTACTAAGCAGGTGGCCCCCCTCTTCCGCCAGACTTTTTTTTTCGTCTTCCAGTTTGCATGAGATTAACGTGCCGACTATGCGTACTTTGATTGCACTGACTGGTGCGAAATCCAAAACTGGTCTATCCAATTGGGAGGGAGAGAACATGTTTAAGCATTGTGTGCCACTGCACTATAAGGTGTGCTTCGAGTTTTGTAAACATCTCATCAAAGAGAAGCTCAACAGCATTACTATTCTAACACATGTTAATATGTAACAGTGGGCCTGCATTGCTGTTTCTTTGGAGTTCAGCTATGCCATGTGCATGAGTTGATGTGCCTTTATCCATTGTAGACTTCCATTGTGGGGATTAGTGGGATGGTGCATTGTGTATATGTCATAGAGCCTGCTTTGCTAACCCCAGCTTTGCCTGCAGATGCTCCTGTTATTTACAGCTAATGACAGCTGCTTAACATTGAAGTCACTGGTCCAGTATGAGACTGTGTTCCCACTTACAAATAATAAAGAATGTTTAGAGGAGAGAGAGAGAAAAACGTTTATTCTTGAAACAGTGTCCCGAGCGAGGCCCGATATCACCCTAAGGTGGGTATGTTTAGAGGGATTTCATTTCAAGCACAAGGATACATACCTGAAGCAGTGGAAGCTTTGTGTGGTTTTTTTAAGCTTGCTAAGGAGACGTGACGTGCAAAATATTATGTTAAGCCAGACAAATAGGCATCATGGGTGGGCGAATATTCAGAGTATCGAATACAAATTAAATTGTACTGCACACTAATGATTTGTATTCGGAAAGGAACTGTTCGGTATTTTCAAATATTCAAATCGACCAAATATTTTGCAGCAACCGAATGATAAGGTCTGGTTACTGTTCTCTGTCTGCTAAACATAGTGTCGCAAATTATCACAAGCGAGACGACAAAAGTTTTTGAAGCAATGCCAAAACAAAGTGGGTAATTCATGCTTTGTTTTTAGTTTCGTGGTGGAAGCCGATACTTTGCAACCTGCAATTTCTTTTCTTGTAGTTTGCTAGTCCAGTCACGTAGCAGTTTCATCTTTTATGCTACAGTGTACATCTTCATTGCAATGGGCCCTTCTACATGTATCTACAGCACACAAATCCTTCAAGAGATTTCAAAATTCTGATTTATTTTCTGCCAACGTTTTATTCGGCGTTCTTGCAAAGCTATTTTTGCTACAGCAGCCATTCATTCTTGAAAAGCTTGTTAGCAACTAGGCTATAAAGTTGTTGTGCAGCTATTTGTGCAGCTTTTTAATGGCAATCATTGATCTTGTGTTTAAAATTGATCCCTTGCCCCTGATAGTTAGCAGTCTTTTTTGTACTAGTCACTACAGGTAGTGGCACCTAATTATACCGAAATAAATATTCCTGATGTAAATACACGTGTCCGTGTTTGACTATTCAATATTTGATACTTACTATTTATATTCAATTCGTATTCGAAACAATTGATATTCGATTCGTATTCAAATCAATTGATATTCGCTTACCTCTAGTAGGCACACTGCTTAAACAGCATATGTGTAACCTTTATAAAGAGACGAGCTTTTGACATGCTAGGAAATGGCATGAAAGTAAAATACTGGTAGTGATGCCACCTTCACATTTTCTGTGATGTTGCATGTGGCACTGGCTGGGCGAGACTAATTATCGTTGAATGAACTAATAACTTGGCAACTGTTGAAGAAGGGCCCAAATTTGTAATGTGACCACAAAATCTGAGCTATCAGGCACTGCTGTGACTCCGGTACTAGAGATGTTGACAAAAGGATGACTGGCTTTTGCGTGTGGTTTTATCCAGTAATTTATTTTGTACCTGTATTTTGCACCTTAAGGGAATTAGTGCTGGTAATGTATTGAAATTTTGTTTGTCAACTAAAAAAACTGTCTCACGAATGCTTGCTACTTTGTTTATTTAGCGAAACAAGTTGTTAGTGTGAAACACTCTTAAGCAAGCCTCAAGTACCCCTTGTGGAAGCAGGGTTATCAAGTGAACTTCACTCATGCAATTTCCTATCACTAAATGACACTATACTTGCGTTTCTTTTTTTTTTTTTTCTTTTTAAATACAGAATTCTTGATGCCTTACAAGCCTCGACCGCAGACGTCTGCTTCTGTGGCACGCCGTTTGGTGAGCGGTGCCCTTGGCATGCGGGTGAATGTGGATGCTGCACAACGAAGGAAAGAACTGCAGATGTTGAAAGAGGCCAAAGGTGTGTACATGCAGGCTTTGCAGGCCTCCTCACATAGCTGAAGTAAAGCCCCTTGATGTTAGAAAGTAGCGACACTCTCCCCCCCGCGCGCGCTTTCCTCCTCAATTCTCCTCGGATTTCTCCCCCTCACCGGGCCGGCGCGGCGCTGAACCCTCCAGTGGCTCGCTGCAGCCGCATTAGAATCAATGCGCGCGCTTGTTTATTCGGCCCTTTCAAGCGTTGTATGGGAATTTATCCCTTGTGAAACTGTCATGACGAAAGTCCGTTTCCGATAGAACGTCGTGACATTTTTTTTTTTTGAGGACGCTTCGATAAATAGAAGCGGAAGCGCTCCGAAAAAATGAGTACCAAGCAGTGGCTGAGCTGTTTACCTCTACGTCGCCACTTGGATAGTCCGTAACGCGGAGGTGTATTGGGTGCATACAATATAAGCAGCGTAGAGTATAAACTAGAATTTGGTTCACAATATTCGCTCTTAAAATGCTCAGAGAAGGTAACCAAGAAGAAATGTGATAGTTTACTTAAAGTGAATTCGCCAAAATGAGTGGGCCAAGAGCCTTTGTACCAATGCCACTGTGCAAAATACGTGCTGTGTTTGCGAAACAGCCAACATAGAACTTTACACACGCGCCTGTATTCCGTCACTATGAAACGACGAGAAATTACATTCCATCACCTGTGGGAGTAACCTAAGTCTCTCTCTCAAAAAAACAACAACAACAACAAAAGGCTGATTGCTTACACGGAAACTGCTAAGACTGGCACTTGATAATTAACTTACAGACTTCAAGATGGCAAGTTAATCAGAATCGAGGGAGATTATCAGAAGCGCGTGGCTTGTACTTAATGAGCATGCGCGAATAATACATAATACCACTTATCTACATATATATTGCGGTTCATGCCTTGGCAACATAAAGTACGTAAAGAAAAAGAAATGCTCGCTGTATTGAAACTTTGCAAAGATACAATAAGCACGCAATATAAGTAAAATAGTTCCTTGGCTTCACAAGTATCAGGCGCAAGGATCACACGCACACACACACACACACACACACGCGCGCGCGCACACACATACACGCACACACGCACGCACATACACAAACACGCACACACACACGCACACAACTACAAAATATGAGTTACAGGCATTATTCATGCAATTCCTATCACTAAATGACACTTATACTTGCGTTTCGTTTTTTTTTTTTTTTCTTTTTAAATACAGAATTCTTGATGCCTTACAAGCCTCGACCGCAGACGTCTGCTTCTGTGGCACGCCGTTTGGTGAGCGGTGCCCTTGGCATGCGGGTGAATGTGGATGCTGCACAACGAAGGAAAGAACTGCAGATGTTGAAAGAGGCCAAAGGTGTGTACATGCAGGCTTTGCAGGCCTCCTCACATAGCTGAAGGGGAGGATAGTGCCATCTGTGGTAACATAAATTCACCAGTGTCAATGTTGTATTTAAAAAAAACAGAAGTAAACTTGTTTCACTT
Organism: Dermacentor silvarum; assembly: GCF_013339745.2. NCBI lineage: Eukaryota > Metazoa > Arthropoda > Arachnida > Ixodida > Ixodidae > Dermacentor > Dermacentor silvarum. The sequence continues at coordinate 36,375,276 of NC_051154.1, forward strand.
CGCATAGTATAATTCATGGTGCTCGATACTGCTGCTACAGAATAAGAGAAAGTATAACCAGTGATTCATTCCGAAAAATAATACTGTAACAAATTATGGAACATCAGAGATACTATATAGGCCTGCTCTGGTGGGGCTCCTCTTGCTCAGTGCTATTCACTGCAATATAGGGGTTGACAAGTTTGATATTTGTGGAGTGCGACGAACTTCTAATAGAGGAAGAAACCCATTCTGCTTCCTGTCTGTTCATGTTCACAGGCTCGCTCAGCAACATATTTGCAAAAGTGAGCTGGCAGCGTTAGTACAATGTTTGCTTAATTTTTCATGGCTGAGGAAGCAATGACAGGATCACCTTCGTCAGCCAAAAGTACCTCTAAGGCCACAGACTTTCTCTGTAATGGTACTTGGGTATTGCTTCATTATACTGCTGCATTTCACAGTGGAGTGTAAGCTACTAGGCATGCTTGCAATGGAGCAAACAATGCACACAGGGACACACAGTGAAGGGAACTTGCTTAACAGGTACTGATGGGCTAGTTGGCAAATCTATGGCTTGGTTAAGCAGCGTTGCCTGTTCGTGTGAACATGTTTTTTTTTCAAGTGTGCTCAGTGAAGCGACACGCGCATTTGTGTGATTGCGCTTGTAGTTGGCTAGTGCTGACCGTAGCCTTCATCCATTCCAAAGCTAAATTTTTCAGAACAAGAGTATAGGGTGACTGCTTGCAATCATAATACACATGCTACTCTCATAAATGTAAAAATGGCAGTCCAAGCACTTATCGGGTGAAAAAATAATTAACAAATGTGAGTATGCACACTAGGAAGGAATCCACCACCACGCAGCAAGGGGTGCCTTCTTTGGGCAGTGTGGCCGCATGTAAATCCCACTGGGGGATGGACACTTTGTCGAGAGCCAGAAAATATCTGACTGGGTAGGTGCTGGTAACTGCTGAGCCTTCAGTCATGCACCAACCTGGCGGCGATGTGCGACCTTGCTGCTTATGGGGGAGGGGTGGGGGGTTTTGCTGTAAATGTCATGATAATGCCTCCACTGGTTAAGTACCTTCCATGATGTGGGCATGTTCATTCACTTGAAGTTATTAAACACTTGCTTACCAATTCTTTACCTTTTGTCATTGCATTTCAGAAGTGGAGGAAAGGAAAACACAATAATCACCAGCAAGAATTTTAGTGCTGCAAAAGCAAGACTAGCAGCACTACTTTATTTTCATGCTTTTCAGTCATTATATTAGCAATGCCGTGCACCTTGAGTTCACTTATTGAAAAACTATGGCACTCATTTTAAAAACAGAGGAACTTTCAGCCTCGGCCAAAATTGGCTTGGCAACTCAGAAACGCTACTTTATACATGTACGTTAGCATACACATACAAATAAGATATATATATTTATAGGAAGGTAGTGCCAGTGTTTCTTTGTTGACTTCAGAGTTTTAACAGTATTGCTTTCCACAAACAGCTAAGAAAATGAAAAGTTGACAAGTTGCTGCACACATGAAAGAAGGCACACCTTGATTTGCATTCGATAGTTGCATCTCTTTCACTTTGTGCACAGTGCGTTTTGGCAGCTAGTGGCATAGGTGTTGGCACAGAAGTTGCTGCTTTTTTCAATACTTTCTGGCCCTTTGGATTGTACCTCATTTGCAGGCAAGAAAAAGACTGCAGCCAAGCAGCGAACTGACGTGTGGAATGGAGACGTGTCATGACTTGTCAGCCTTGCTCACTGGCTTGCAAGCCCCGAGAAGCACAGCACAGCCCTGGAAGCTACTTCTTGTACATCCTGGCCTGCTTCAGATGGGAAAGTCACAGGCTGTGTATGGGTCACCACCTCTCGCTATAAATGGTTGTCCAAGTGAGGCCATTGCCCTCTGGCAGGTGTGCCGATGGTAGCAGAAGGTGTCTCCACGTCCTGCAGTGTGGAAGAAAAGTGTCTGGGATGGAGAGCCCGGCCCAGTGAACACAGAGAGTAGGTGTGCCAAGTGGCTTTGCCCCTGTGCTTGCTTTAATGGCACTACCTAGTGTCGTACCTGCAGTGACCAAGTTCAACAAACTCGAGTTGTGTGAACCATATGGCTAGGCTACAAAGACTTGACTAAGTTTTGTTGTGCAGGGGTTCTCAAACTTTTTAGCCTTGCAGGAAACCTGTTGGCTTTCAGATGTTACCAAGGAACCATTGAATCCCACCCCCACCACCACAAATCTGAATGCACAGCCCCAAATAAACACACTTACAAACAGCTACTTCACTTTGTCAATGTGCAATGATTGGTAATGATTTGGTGGAGAAGAAACAGAATGGGGGGGAGGGGGGTATGCAGTGTTTGAGGACCCCTGCTACTGGAAATACACCAGAACTTTAGTGTTTGGAGCAAACCATTTGCTGTTTTGTTGCCCTTTGTTTATGTAAGGAAGTCCTGTACCACAGTTGGCGTTTGTTGCACCTGATATGTGCCATTATTGTCCTTTGTTGAATGGCAGAGAATTTGTAGAATAGTGTAACGCCTTTGTATTTTGTGTGAGCAGGAGCTGTGTATAGCTCATACTAGTACACCCGGCGACAAAATATTACGGACCATAAAATCTGAGAAAAAGCTGAATATCTTCGCAGCCTCACAACACAGCCTGGTATTTGCATTTCGGGCCTCGACTAGAATATGCTAGCAGCATTTTTGTACAGTTTTACTGGCTACTGCTACAGGCTGCTCGGGAATTTAACGTTTTCTGAGATGCTGTTGTCCGTAAACTTTTGTCGCCAGGTGTACATTCAGCTCATGCTGAATATACTTGACTTGGGTGCATGGAAAATTCATTTGAAAACAGTGTGACTGGAGATCAATTGGCAAGTAGTGCTGCAGTAGTTCCATGCTCACTCAAAATAACAAACATTGCAAGAGCCTTGTGAAGGTTTCCTTTGTGTGTGCACGCCTGACACAGCCCACAGAGGCATTCGTTCCGTCCACTGTTGTGTACTGTCCATTTCTTTCTCAGTACAATCGTCACAAGTGACTAAGGGTCCCAGCTGTGACACATTCTATAATAAAGTTTTGCTGTTTTTACTATGTTGACCAAAGTTGTTTTTATATGGACTGTAATTCGTCATAGCTGTTGATAGTAAATTCAATGAGCATGAAACATGTGAATGTTTTAAAACCATACTTAGGTGGCATGAATGTTTTTATGGAAATTATTTTGTATTGTGCTTGTACTGGTGGTACCATTCTAGGACTAAGACGAGAGTTAGGAGAAACTTGGCAGAGCAGCAGAGTGTTTAGTGACAATATGATGGCAATTGTGTGCCTAGATCTCACGAAGTGTTATAGTCTGTGTTAAAGGTACAGGGAAATAATTGTAGTTGAAGTTACACAGTAGAACCCCGTTGTTCAGTTCCTTAGGGGACCATGGAAAAAATGCATGATCCGGGAAAAACTTCAACATCCAATAACAGTTTTTGTGGGGCAGATACACGAATGGGACCGACGTTTCAGAGCGCAAGAGTCGGGAAAATGTAACAAAGAGGAATATGTCAATGAGGTATTACTGTATTAAGGAGCAAATGATTTTAAGTGTTGTATGAAATTGGTGAGGTTATCATGGCAATTTACATTTTCATGACACGCTATTTACACCTCGTTTTATTTATCTTGTTGCATCTAAAATGTGTACTCCTTGTTCACATTTTTGTTAACATAATAAAGTGCTACTTGTATACCATAAAGGTGCTCAGTATTTTGATTTAGTATTGAAATGCTGCTCGCTGGTTCAAGCACACACTATATGACTACTCAACTCGAGGGTGTCTTTGGACTTCACTATTCTGGCTACCACACACCGATGGTCCGTTAAAAAAAAATCCCACAGGCTATGTGAAGGGGGGGGGGGGGGGGGGCTCTGGAAACATTTTGACCAGCTGGGGTTCTTTAACATGCACCTGAAGCACGATACACAAGCATTGTTGCATTCCACCACCCTTGGGATGCGGATACTGTGGCCAGGAATCGATCTTGTGCTGAGCCTTGTACACCACAACATGCTCGGATAGTTTTTGTCTTCTTTCTTGCCACTGTGCAACCTTGATAGTTGACATTTGCGTTGCTCTTATTGTGTCCGTGTTTTGCACGCCTGCCTTTCTGTACCATAGCCACTGTGGCAGCACTTACGGTGAGGTCACAAGTGCCTCTGATTATATAGCGGTTGAAAGCATCTGTAAAAGCTCAGTAGGCAAGATGCTGCATATGAGGTCAAGCTCACAGACTCGTGTTCCAGCCTCAAAGTTTAGCTTCTCAACGGCTTGCTTTTTCTCACGCATACCGGCCAACCTGTAGAATATTTAGTTTGCCCTGAGCACACACTTTCTGTGGGATACACACACTATTTCATGATTTACCTTTAGGTGCGGCAGACTTGGAACAGCGCAAAAAACTGACAAGCAACACACTTTTTAATAACAGTGACTTTTTCAGCAACTTTGCTGTTGCCAATTTCACCTGCTTCAGGAACTTGTCTGAATAAACTTGCTCCTCTGGTGTCCTTTCACCATCAGAAACCGATGAGCACTTCACACACAGAAATGATTTTTTATAAATCTTGACAAAACATTCGTAATAACTTTGTGGTATATTTGTGAGAAGGTGAGAAGCCTTCTGCGATGACTCATTTATGATAGACGCATGCCTAGCTAAAATGTTTAATTCTGTGAAGTTCTTGTGCTTGACTGCACCTTGCATTTGACACATGCTTATGATGATGAGCTGAAGACAGTACCATGTGACCAGAGTTATACACTTTTCTGCAGACTGTGCAAGAATTTCTAAGAACACAGATTTTTGAAATGGAGCTGCCACTTTTCCAAATTTACCTTGATGCACAAACTTAATGCATGAAAGCGAAGTGTTTTGCATAACTGGCGCTGTTATTGACTGGAAAGAGCAGATAGACGACGGTGGCAATATATGACGACACCAGTGCAGTCATAAATTGCCACTGCTTTCATCTCTGCACATAAGGAGGAGGAATAAGAGAGAAAAAAAGCATCGCACCTTACTTTGCTATGGTCACTTGTTGCTACTTGTGTGGAAAGTAAACAGTACTGCCCAAAATATCTATGGCAGCCTCGTCATTTATGCAGCCACCAAAACCCATACTTTGTTTTTTCTCCTTCACACTCGCATACATACGAACCATTGCTTAAAGAAACCCCCTTCAACACCACTGTAAATTTGCATTACATTACTCATTTAGTTCAGTGTCGCAAAGTTATGCTGGAAGTGCCTTTAGCATAAATTGTAAAAAAATTGATAAGCTGATTACAGGAAGGATGGTCTTACTTACTGTTACACTGAAATATTTTTTGACGTACATTTACACTGAATGTCTGTTGCTTCATATACCTTTAATAGTGTAACCAAATTTTCATTTTTTTTAGCCACAACTGTATTCTACGCTGAAGATGTGTCTCATTTAATACACGTGGGCATTGAAAGCAACTACAGCAGCCATGTGATAGAACACTAACACAATGCAACCAGTGTCAACTCACAACAGTGGACCTGTTTACTTGAGTTGCAAGATACATATTGCAAGAGAGTATGAAGAGTAAAGTATAAAGAGAACTACATGTGACTTGTGAAATTTATTGATAATAACTTAAAGACACAGCAGTTCAATTCTGACAAAAGGTTTTTTGTTTAACATGCACTGAACCCTGAGCATGCAAAATGTGGGTTCTGCCATATTGAAATTCAGCCACTTGTGCTCAGCTGCAGAACAGCATAGCCAGTGAACGGCTTTAAATTTAAATTGAAGTCCTTCAAAGCTCCATAGAGCAGTGTCATTAACATAGGGGCATTTCACCATTCTATTACCTCTACTCATAATGAGGGTGCACCATGTATAGCCTACTGCTCAAGCACAAACATGCTGAGTGAAATCGGAAAGCACTTACCGGCCATTGGTAAGTCCCAGAAAAATCCTCCAGTTCTTTCGAGGTCCAAAATCATATGGATTTCTGTAGATCTGCGGCAAACACATGGCTTATATGACACACAAAGGTACACCATCATTGATCATGCTGAGAATTTGTTTTGTTCAGTCAAAACACTGCATAGTGGATATCCTACACCAGTTATTAATATTTTTTTGTTTATCTGAATTCACTTTTATTGCAAGTATTCAGTTCATCAAACACATTATGCCAGGTGCTACAATTAAGAACTGTCAGAACAATTTGTTTTGAATAAGCGAAGGATAAATTTGTTGCCATGTTAAAAGGTTTCTAAAAAAAAAAAAAAAAAAAAAAAAAAAACCGACCCTGTGTGAAATGTTGCTTCTGGCGTCTAGAATGACAAAGCAGCATGGCATGCAAGCATATTTGGTGCACAACTAAAGATAACACTTTATGCATTTTTGCAGTGCAGTGAGTAGCATACAATGTCATAGGTGTGGCCATGTTTCCCCCAGCATCTTGCATTTGCTCACTCTCTGGTCACATCAGACCTCTTGGACTGTACGATTTGTTTTCTTCGGCTGTTTGCTGGTGCACACTATGCAGTGAGCCCGCCTGCAACATCATGTGCAAGCTGAGCTGCATGGTGAAAAGTTTCGTATTCAAGAAAAAAAGAGCTTTGTAAAAAATGGCGACCTGTTTACGCTGAACAAAATGTGTCAGAGAAGACAATCTGCTTTAAATCTTGGAATGAGTGTAGTACCGCCAGATGACCCCCTTAAGTAGAACCTGAAAATTCACAATGCTAAATATATTTAGCATTGCGAAAACTTTGAACAAATTCTTGTTTTAGATGTTATGAATTAAAATTTTACTTAACAAAATTCACTTATCATTCAATGTTTTTTGTCCAGCACTATTATAAATTTTGTCTTGAATCCCATAGGTTATTAATTGGTAAGCATCGCTGCTGAAATAACTCATAAGCTTTCTTGTTGCGTCTTGAAATAAGTTGTGATAAGCTTTCTTGTCTTGAAGGATAAATGTGCTTTATAATGACATTAAAAATAAATGTTTATAGCTATTAAACAATGTACTCTGGCTATGATGAAATAGGGTCTCTGGATGATGCGTTGCAAAAACTAGAAAAGTAGGCATTTTCACCTGCTCAATTGTAACTTGTCTGACAGCCAATAATGGTACACTACATGCAAGCTGCTATTGTTTATAGGAAGCAAGTGCAATTCTAAATCAGTGCATTAGAATTAATTTATGAGGTTCGACATTCCATTGCAACACGAGAGCTATGAGAGAGACAACCATAATGGAGGGCTCCAAATTAATTTTGGCCACCTGGGGCACTCTAATGTGCACCTATAGCTTGGTACACAAGCATTCTTGCATCCTGCCCCATTCGGAATGCAGCAGCAACTGCAGCAGGGAATCCAACCCGCGACCTCATTCTCAGTTGCTGAATGCCATACCCACTGAGCCATTGTGGTGGGCAAGACTGCATTAGTTTCCTGCAAGGGCTCATACATATCTTGAACTGGAAGCACCAACCAGTCTTGATGCACTTGATCCTGATCAGTTCCTTTATATTTCACTCTATGTTGTCCAAAAAGGAATAAATTGGATATAAAAGAAAAATCAAATGAAGCCGTAGCAAGCTTACAATGCCCTCTTTTCCAAGGCGTATCCGTTCCGTTTTATTGATGTGAGCCTCAATGCTAGTTTCACCGTGCGTGATGAGACGGGCGTGCCACATGGTAAGAGCTCCCAGGGCGAAAAATATTCCTATGCAGATGAAGACCGTGAATGTGATGTAGTATTTCCTCATGAAGTCCCGCTTCGCTGTGTTGGGGTGAGTAGCATTCTGCAATGTCATAAAGGTGCTGGTAGCTTCACAGTAAAAGTGACACTAATAAAACAGAGTGAACATAAAAGAAACACAAATTTATATCAGATGCTGTATTTTTTTAAACATTTTTTTTTTGTCTTCCTCTTTGTCATTGGCTTGGGCAGTGCCAGGCTATTGCTATTCCATGAATGGGCCACTTGGCATTGTGATCATAATAAAAGAATGTAAAATGGCATTAAATGTTACCAAATTTGTATCCACCCTTCACACCCATGGGAGTGCAAGAGCAGGGTACATTTGAAGGTGCATAATGTTGCAAATTAGTTTTTTTTTTTTCCAATAGCTGTGTATGTTGGGGACTACAATGTTGCTTAGGCTTGAAAGATGCTAACTTGAGACAAGGTGTTCTTGAACGGCTTCTCAGATGTTGCCAGAATTTTAGACTGCCCACAAAGTTTGTTTTAATGGGTTTGCAATTCCAGGGAAATTATCAAAAGCCTGAGATGGCGGCTCCTAAATAATTAGCAAGCACTATTTAGGGACTTCTAGACTAGATGAAAAAATGATAAGGGTGACATATGATTTTTAATTAAGATCGAGAAGAGGAGGGTATGTCAAATTTTATGTTTTGATTTCTGGTTTAACAAAAAAAAAAGATGAGAGAGAGAGAGATGCAAGATCCAAAAAACTATGGCATGGTCTGCAAAGTGATTTTCATTCATCTTGCAAAAATGTAATAGATGAAAATAGAGTCTCGCTTATTTCATTCAAAGTATGCTAGCTATTTCCCACGTTACTAATGAAAATTTTGTTGCCTATTATTAAACTTTTGTCAATTTCCGCATAACTGCAGTAATTCCTTAATGCTAAAAGAATCTAATAAGACTAAGCTGTGGGGTTTAACATCCGAAAACTGCATGGTGGATTACGAGGGACACCATAGTGGATGGCTCTGGATTTATTTTGACAACCTGGGGTTTCTTAACATCCACCCAAAGCATAGTTACACGAGCGTTTTTGTAGCGAGAGCTGCATTGGCCATATTCTCGCTGTTTTGCTGTGGTGGATGGCCGCACCGCGAGCTGAGCCGTTGCCTAGCAACCGCTGGCGTTGCATCATATATATAGAAGGGGCGGCTCGGTGAGATTCGTCGGCAGATATGGTAAGTGAGTCGGAGAGACTGAAAGAAGCCAGGCTTCGTCGTCGCACGCCTCGAGAAGTGTCTTAAGTACGAAGCGGCCAGGCGAGTGCATTCAGATGAGGATGGTTCATTGTCTAGTTCGGCATCTGATGCTAGGGCCGCGGATAAACGACGGAATGAAACCAGGAGGAGGCAACAAGCTGCGGGGACAGAAGAAGAACGTGCTCGGCATATTGAACAGAGACTGCAGAGTGATGCAGTTCGGAGAGCGCCGTGCTTAGCCGCCGATACAACGCAGTAGGAGGACGTGAAGGCTCGCCGTGTGACAGACCATGTGATTCGACTGGCTGGAAGTTCAAGTGCGACGCGCATGTTCTAAACGGACTTTACAGACAATCCGTTTGGATTTGCGTGTGACGTTTGTGAAATACTTTGGCATAACCATACCTCTCACTACGCACACCCAGGCATAACTGAGTTAAGCCACAGCCAATTTTTGCATGGTGCCCCACTGGAATTGTGCAGCTGGGAATCAAACCCTATGCTCAGCAGCAGAACACTGCAGCCGCTTAGCCACTGCAGTGGGTACTAAAAGAAGCTAGAGATATACTGTAACATATTCAGAGTTAAATGGTCCCATATATTTTTTGAATGAAACTGTTTTGGATGAAGAAATATCTAAATAGCTAATAATTGTTTTTTCGAAACAAAATCGTATAAGTGGGTTATATTTATAATATCGAAAACACTCACCACTATACATGCAAAAAAGGTGCCAAACATTGCTTAAGAAAGAATACCAAGAAATGCTACTATACCCCAGGTGTATCCTGTAGTGTCACATTGACAGACATATCAAGGTTGCCAAGTTGAATCTTGGAGCTGGCAAGACCAACAGCTGGCATTGGCAAGGTGCAAAAGTACTCTTCATAAGCGATTCTGTAGCCAAAGATCATCAGGTATATGATGCCAATGAGCACATACGAGCAAAACATAAAGAAATAGCGATGCGTGAAGTGGCCAATGCAGTTGTTCAACCAAGCTGTAATGATGATTGAGGAAAATGTGTTTTGCACACTAGTATTATACTGGTTATTTTATTTTAACATTAACATAATTTTTTTTAATTGCCTGTGGCATTTAGCACAAATCTACTTATTGAGCTGGTACACTCAAAGAAGTATACATTACTTATACTAGAAATCAATAGACATAATTGACTAATTTAACAAAATTTAGCTAATTAGCTTTTCAACTAATTACTTTAGTGCACATATTGCAATACACTAATCGAAGCCAGTTATTTTACAAGGCGCATCCACTTGGAACTAATTTTGAAACTAGCACCAGTTTTGAGATAAGTGCAGTCAATCTTGCTGTAAAAATGCACTGTGTTTTACTTACTTTTTAACATAACGCCTTTCTTTGCATGAAGCTCTGAAGTTACTGGAACACCAATTTCGTCGCAAACTTTGGGGAACACATATCTGGAAACGTGTCACTCTCAGAAGTCGTTCAAGTGGATAGGACCTTAAAAGCCACTGGCTACAATTGATAAACTGCAACATGTGGCGTAACATAATTAGTTTCAAAGTTAATCTGCAAAAATTTGTTAATTAGTCAAATTAACTTCTATTTTTTGTGCAAGTAATGTCTGCGTCTGAGGGTAATTTAGCTCAAGAAGTAGAATTGTGCTACATATCAAGGGTGATTTTTGAATATTCTGTTAACAATAAAAATAACACACCTCATATATGGAACATCTTTATGGCAGAATAGACAACCGAGGGCACCAAAACATTGTAGACTTGCTGGAATGTTCATGAGTTGTAATAAAGCGATGGTACACACAACACCTCAGTGTACTTCAGTGGGCAATAGATTCCCTGATACTTGCACAATTGAAGTGCATACTGCTTGCTGAAGTGCCATTCAGAAACTTCATCACCCACCAAAACTTGGTTGTGGAAAGGAAAGGATACGGCAGTGATGATCCATTTTCAGAATACACCGATTGCACACACTGCAATGGTGTGTGCGGGGCGGCTTGGGTGCTATGCACTTCTTGCATATTGAGACCACCTCTGGCACCAGGGAGGCCTTTCATGGACGAAAGTTATGCAAAAGCACAATGGTCAGCAAACCATTTAAAAACTGGTATATGAAATGACACACATGCAAGAATGATATGCCAGAGGACAAAATAAAATGTAAAAGCTCTTCATAGGTACTTTAACATGTACAACATGCAATGACCCTCCATATAGAAACATAAATCATGGCAGCTGCTTAATTAAGCCAGCTTTACACAGGAACATGAAAGAGTGTAAATTGCATTGAATTATAGTATGTGCAAGGTAAGTTCTATGCACATAACTGCAGCATCTAAAGCATCATAAGGGCACATGGGAGAAAGCAAACGTTGCTTACGTGGAGTTCCCTTTTTTTATTTCTTTTTTTTTCCCCTCTTTAGTTCACCATGTAACATGCAGGCGCAAGTGGTGAAAGCTCCACTCAACTGTAAGTAGTGTAATAATGCTGAAAGCTTTCTATATTTACACACAATGTCTGAAAGTTTTGCATTAACGAAAACTACACAGACTAAACTAGTTTGTACTGACGTTCAAAACAAGTGGAACCTGTAGAGGCTTATAGGGACCAGTTGTTTTGAAGCAAACCTCCAACTGGAGCCATAAATTTTTTTAAAATTATTGTTGAATCTCAGAACGGTAGTGATCGAAGTCTGGATAGGAAGAATATGAGAGGCGTTTAAACTCCTGGGGCACGTGAGAGCTGACTATATGCAGCAGTAACATACCTCTGGAGGTGTGCCAGGGTTAGTCGTGAGAGCCATCCAATAATGAAAGACGATGTTGATAAGGAGCCAATGTCCAATGACTAGGGCGACGAGAAGGACGCACTTGTTATTCTCCCACCAGTAGGGAATGCCGATCATGTATGCGATCACGATAACAGTGCAAGCCACAATGGTAACCGTGGTGACAAATATCTGCGCGGGACAGAAACAGAAATGAAGAATGGGGTTACACGAATCGTACCGCATCTAAATGCATTCCTTCGTACCGGCCCCATGGCTTTTGTGAAGTGGTCGACAATCCAGAACAGCGGCTCCATACACGTGTCGCCCGCATAATAGATGTCGGCAAACTCATTGTAGACAAGAGAGTTGAAAACTATTCTTGAATAGTGCAACCTATGACGAACTCTTGCCCTGAAGCGCTCGGATACTCTACGAAAGTAACGGGTTAATCGGACCAATACATCCATAGGTGAAGCTTGCCTCATGTGCTGCGTGAAGAAAACGAGTACGCCGAGAAAAGAAGCAGACGCCCTTTTCATAACATGCCACTAATCGGCCGCTTGCGGCGACGCTGACAAAAATGGTTCATCGCAGCGCGCAAAGTCCCGTAATTTTGAACATGATTACTTGGACGACAATTGTTAAGGTCAGCTAGCGCATCAAAAAACTAAAACCGCTTTTAAAAATTATTATTCACGCCAATATTTGATAAGAACCGACGCTAAACTATACATTGCGATTGCGTTACCATTGTTGCCAGATTAACTAACATCCTGCTAAAAAAAAAAAAAAAAGAGTGAGACGTTCAAACGTGGAGCCTATTTTAACAAAACAACTATAACACTTATGTAGTTGTTATATGATATAGCATATTTATATGTTAAGCAACAATTAACTGCTTAACCTTTCGCTCAGCGTCACCTACGCGCGTAACCCGATTTCAGTGGCGCGCGTTTTGAAGTGGTACTTTTCAGTCCTCCTTGTTTATGTCGCGATTCTTTAGCTCTGAGAAATGACTTGAAACAATAATGGTCGGAGACTACCGGAGACAAAGGTGCACAGTACAGCTCCTTCAGAGGTCGCTTTTGTATGAACAAGTCTCCTTGCGCTGCTTTTCTCTAGGCAAGACGCATGCACAAGATAGAAAGAAAAACGCAGGACAGTGTGTTCCCGCTTGCTGCATTTGTGATGTGGCCCGGCAAGTTGCATTTAATTTAGCCACATTCCAACAGGCTTAGCAGCGTTGCCCATCGTACTGTATACAACTCAAAACCCGACAAACCTTTCGCTGTCTTGCAGACTTCTCCTCGGAACTTGAATAAAAGGTGCCCTAATACCTTAGGGCATCGAACTAAAACTGAACCAAACAAAAAAATAAGGAAAAAATAAGAAAAACGCAAAAGAACCTTTTCTTAATTTTTTTAAAGGTTTTGTTTTGTTATGCGAACCGGAACTCTACTCCGGAACGAAATAAAAAAAGGAAAGAACGAAAGAAAGGAAGAAGCGGTTGTTGGTTCAGGTTGGCCGCCTTCAGTAGAGATTTTCATCTATGCAATGACGGTACTTGTTGCTCATCCGGGCGGATCTGTAAACGCACACGAGCTCGCTGTCAATTTAGAAGTGGTAGCGCCGTTATGCGGTTTTCAACGTGGTGCGTCTGGAGAGAGGCACGTTAGCCATACACCCGTGAGATTTCAAAATTGGTGTAAGTTCCAATAGTTCTCCTGCGGGGGGAGACTCATACATAATCGCTGAAATGAAATGTCAGTAAAGTCCTGTTATATGTTTGTCCTACGTGCTTCTATGTCGGCCCTTGTGATATATATATATATATATATATATATATATATATATATATATATATGACCACGTGCTTTTAATGTTGCCAACGTTTCGCGACTCGATAACGAGAAAGAGCTCCTTGTCTCAGTAAAGGTTTATTGTGTGTGAAAAAAAAAATGCGTGCTGGGAATGCAGTCGCAGTTCCGCGGTGTGGAAGGATTTTTATGCCAAATATAAAAATTTCTGTGAAAACGAAATATATTCGAGACCCGCTTTGCGACTGTCCTCATCTGAACATACCCAGCTGGCTCATCCACTGCAGTGGAGTCATTGCGCTTTCCCACTAGGCTGATGCATGGTTCATGTACACGGGGAGAATTTCAAATGGCAGATGTAATTAGGCATCGATGCCAGAAATTGGTTCCCCCGACTAGCCTTAAAAAAAAAAAATCTTGCTGTACGCGCTCTTGCGTGCTTGCTACTTCAATGCACCGTAGTAGGAATACGGATGCAGGAGCTCTGAAAACTCCAGCTCTACTCATTTTTCTGGCTAAAAAGAGTAAAAAAAAAAAAAAGACTCAATGTGAGTCACTCTTCTTTACTACAAAAAAAAAAAAATTGCGTAGTTTGCACTGGAGGCGCAATGCTAAAGAGACAGCGGAGCTGATGGGCACCTACCTAGCTAGTCCTGGCTTTTGGGCTATAGCTAAGCCCTACCAAGTCATCCCCAGCATTTTACGAAATTGATTAATTATTGATCAAATAGCTATTGATTGGCTATCGATGACTGACTAAGCTTAAGAAGTCTCTACCATGCTTAGCTAGACTTAGCCAGGCTCAGCTTCGCTAGTTCACATGGGTATGTGCCATTGCGCTTGGACCACGGAGTAAGATAAGACAGGAGCGCCGACTCTGCCCGTCTGGAAGGGACACATCCTGAAACGCCGGTTCCTGCTTCACGGCGTGTTCGCCAGACGGCGCTACGAATGATGAAAAACTCTGCAGCGGATAGGCGGGCCCAACAAACCGAAGGAGCAAAGGCGCGGAGACTCTCTCGCGGCACCTGCTTGTCAGCTGCTCCGCGCACGCCTTGACACCTGTAGCGCGCATAGCTCTTGCGGTTCACGGAGTGACGTTAGCAGGAGAAACAAGTCATGCATCACTTTATTTAATTTATTTTATACAGGCCAAATGCAGGGCATTTGTCAGGTGGCCTACATGGAACTTTACAAGGCACAGGAATAGAAAATAATCAAATTACGGAAACTAAGACGGAAAGAAAAGCTATAGCAAATGGTAAGGCGATGGTCTCAAGTTCGGGTGGTCTCAAGCAATGACAGACGACAACCAAATGAAGTTTTTATGGAAAAGCTGACGCTTATCACTCTTTTTTATCTGAGCACGCATCAAGTGCTAAGGTGCTTCGCTTGCTTCTTTGTTTCTCGCGGTGCTTTTCGTGTCGCCCGAGCAGAATCGCCACATTCTCATTAAACATAATAATTGGGAATTCCTGCCAGTGTTTCCTGCTTATTATTTCACAAGAGAAGCTCTGATTATGGGTCTGCATAACTGGGGATACCATCTCGAAGGCAAGGCTGAGAATTTACAGGGTAGCCAGCCGGTATTTACTCTGGCTAACCTCCTTGTCTTTCTTTCCCTTTCTCTCTCTCTAAATTACGGCATGTCTCTGGACAAGGAAAGGCACCTGCACTGTGTGTAGTTGTAGACAAATTTAAATTGGGCTCCTTTCGTACTTCCGCATTGGCGTCTTCTGGTTCCTCCTGGCATTCAGCATCATTGAGCTACGCCAGGATTCCCTAAACAAATTGAAGGAACGGCTCCGCTTCGAAGTCGAGGCACTTTCTTTACATCTAGTAGGACATCGCCTTTGTCTTTGCTGAAGTAACTATCACAAATAAGCTGCTTCTCGAAGTGTCGCGCACATATTTTGTCCATTGCTTTAAGCGCTCGCTTATTTCAGGAATTTTTTGACGCCACTGGCTCAGTAGTTGAAGATCAGATGGCGAAGCGATGAGCGAAAACTTCTCGCGTCCTTTGCCATAACCAGATTTACAGCCGGGAACAAAACACTGTCCTGTTGCTCAGTCTCTTCACTCGGCCATAGCCCTCGCGCTCTCCCAAACACAGGTTGAAGTCATAGTTACCGACTCCCAACAGGCGTGCCGCAACTTCGCTAGCGGCAGAATTCATGCCACTACGCTCAAAATAATAAATCAAAAGCCGCCAACCAGATCAGTCATAATCATCTGGGCGCCAGCTCATCACGGCATTCCTGGCAACGAGGTCGCCAACCACGTGGCTCGAGATTTGACCCACCGAGCCGACGCCGAGGAATCTGAACCCGAGCGTATGCACCCTCTAGTCTCATACCAAGACATCACACAACACTACAAGCTAACCCGCAGAACATATGCACCCCCACACAAGTCACTACCTAGAGAGCAGGAGCGATTCCTCCGAGCTCTACAGGTTAACACATTCCCCCACCCAACCAGAAACCACCTCATAGCCCCTACACAATTCTCTCCGCAATGCCGCTTCTGCGCAGAGCCCGGGTCCCTCAGGCACATAGTAGGGGGCTGCAGAGAGGCACCACTCAATCCTCCGAACCCTTACCACACCAACGAGCTTTGGGAGAGAGCCTTGGCCAGCTCCGACCTCGAAGATCAGCAACGGCTGATTGCGAGGGCCCAGGACGCGGCCCGAGCTCAAGGCATTCTGGAATGAGGACGCCTCTCCAAAGCTGCATTTAGACATTAAAGATGTTTATTCTCTCTCTCTCTCTTCACTCACAAGTATCAAGATACCTTGTTCCGTCAGGAATGAATAAACATACTGCAGACATGGTAAACAAAGCGAGGAAGACGAAAATTTCGCACCTTCGCTTCCGCGCAGACGTAGAGGAGTGAAAAGCAAGTACTTCTGTTGTGTCTTTTTGTACAGCATCATTTATCGTCTGTTTCCTCTAAAGAGATCTAAAAATGTTTCGTATGCGTGCATAAAAGTGCTACCGCGTGTTTATTTGCGCTTTTATTATTTGTGCGCATATATTTTTTTGTGTTTGATTGCTGTCAAATTGAGACGGCCGAGGGTCCACGTTTGTAGCAGACGACACGTTCTGCGGGTTACGGTGGATACCCATCTAGCCACCGTATGCGGGTGCCGCGCTGCCCGTTCTCCGCCGCCGTCGCCGCCGGTCTCCGCCACTCAGTGCATGCGCACATGGAAGCAAGCTGTTGAGTGTTTTTCACGTGCCTCGACAGATGGCGCTACGCGATGTATAATTTGCGTTGCACGGTTTGTCCCGAGCGAATGCGTTGCGCGGCGGTGCAGTCGGCGCTCCTGTTTATCGTACTCCGTGGCTTGGACCCTATCTGCACTACCGCCAGGATCGGCCCACATTTTCTGTTCGCAGTTGACACATTACGCCCGGCTTAAACAGCTCCGCTGTTAAAAAGAATGAGTTCAGAATTTGATATGAGTGTTTTTTTATAGGGTCTTAAAGGCTCCTTAAACCACCTCAGATATTTTTTGAACATTTCAAGTAAACACGCGCATCGAGTTCAGAATGTCGTCACGATCAACGATGCCAAACGCTGCAGCGCTACGCGCCGCGGGCGTGCCACAAAATAATAATAAAAAAAAAAAAACAATGCCGTCCTCCTCTCCTGGCCTTTCCGGTATCCCCAGCGGTCGTCACGGTGTCACCAGGGTGCATCTGGTGATGTCAACCGGAGCGACGATGTCCATTGGTCGAACAAGAACCTATGACTACCGGTTAGTCTGCTAGCAGGTACGCGCGCTCCCTGCTCTGCCTCGTCGTGTTGCTCGCTTGTGCGCACTTGCGAATCGGTAATTACAGCCCGCAACGTAAGTGCTAAATTGGTCACGCTCCAACACAGTCGTGCTTAGCGTTCTGATTAGCTGCGCGAACAGAGTCAGACTGTGTTGGCCTTTCTACACGTGCGCGCAACACAGGGCCCATAGCGGCACGCTTCGCATGAGCACGGGCCGGCACGGCAGCAACAGCGAGAAGCGCGGAGTCACGGCTAAAACCCGTCCACGTTAACGGCACAGTAACTCGCCGCACGCCGGTTGCCATTCGCGGGCCGCCGTTCGACGGTGGTTTTGCTCTCGAACGGCGGGATTTCCTTGCCGTAGTGGGACCCATTTGTACGGAAGCCTCACCGCCGCTGATCGCTCGACGGCGCCGATATCGTCACTAGGCCTTTTCCGGTTCACTTCAAAGCTAAAGTGGACGGCGCTTCGGAATAAATTATCGACGCTCACAAACCGCAATATTTTCTTATCGTTGTTATCGTTCTTCGCAATAATTGTACACAAAGAAAAAACGCTCATATTAGCGGGGCCATCAGCTGCGATGCGAGCACAGCCGAGCCGGTCGTCTGCCGTCGGTAGCCGTGCCTTGCAGCTGAGCTCGACAAGTATCGGAGCTCTCGTTTGTGTTTAACGTTTGACCGGGGATATCATTTTTCATAAGAATAGTTATGCATCACTTTATCTAGCGGGAATTATTTCCTTGGTACAGAAGCTGCAGCCGATGTTTGCGTCGCTGGCGGCGGAGGCGCGCAGCTTCGCTCGTCATCGATTGGCCCGTCGATCGTGCGGAGGGCAGTGCGCCGGCGTAACTGCCGTCTACTTTGGACACCTTTCGCACGGCAGACGTTCTACGGCACTGGAGGCCGGTTCGCCATCGGTATATTTGCCGCTAGCGTGGACGTGCCTTAACCGGAAGTGGACAGTGCATTGAGAAGCGCGTTGGCGATGACGTATGTCCCTTGACATTTGGAGCAGCACTCGGCGAGGAGGAAAGACCAGCCGACGAGGAGAGTAGCTAAGGAAAGAGCGAAACGAGCGAGGGCCGTGTTTCGATCATTAAACGCCAAAAATTCTCGCGGCTACGTGTTCGTTGTAGACTCGTGCACAACTGCAACACCACAACTAAATTTCGACCTCTGGGTGGTTTAGGGGCCTTTTAATACCCCTGTCACACGGCACATGTAATGTAATTTGTAGTAAATGACATTCATACCGAATGTCATTGCCGTCTTGGGTTCCCGGTCTACACGGGTAAACAAAATGGCATTCGCAATTGATGGCAATGTTTATCGGCAGGCTGCTATGATAACGAAACCCTACAAATCGTGCTTCTTGTTTACATCTTTTCACTATATTGTTAAGAATACAATGGTAAACATTGGATGGTTATCTGAAAATATATTACATTTCGTTTTAACTTATCTATTTTGTAATTTTTTGCCAAGCCCCTGTCGTCGAGAGTACACAAGTCGCGCGTGAATGAGTTCGGGAAACTCATTCAACGGGCGAATGCCATTAGCAGTGAATGTGATTCACTATGCCCGTGTATAAGCAACAAAAATGGTATTAACACGTAATATAATTCGTTGCGAATGCCATTACACGTGCCGTGTGACAGGGGTATAAAATAGGCTCAATTTTGTCACTTAGAATAATGCGACATGTTTTTCCAGAACTAGATTTACCAGTCCTTGGTGGGTATTCTATAAAATTTTCATATCATCATCATCATTAGCCTATATTTTATGTCCACTGCAGGACGAAGGCCTCTTCCTGCGATCTCCAATTACCCCTGTCTTGCGCTAGTGTATTCCAACTTGCGCCTGCAAATTTCCTAACTTCATCATCCCATCTGGTTTTCTGCCGACCTCGACTGCGCTTCCCTTCTCTTGGTATTCATTCTGTAACCCTAATGGTCCACCGGTTATCCATCCTACGCATTACATGGCCTGCCCAGCTCCATTTTTTCCTCTTAAGGCGGTGGTCCCACTCCGGCGGCACGAGCCCCCCGTTTTCAGTACTTTTGGAGCAACCGTGGCGGCTCTTTTACTTGGGATATAAAGTTGTGGTATATACCATAAAAAGCTTAATTCTTGTAGATTCCAACTATATATAATATAAGAAAATTGATTAATGTGATTTAGAAATAAATGCTCAAGAACAAGCATGAGATACATGGTTTTTGCGAAATGTGTCTCAGTTGTGACCATATTTAGAAGAAACTACCGCACTTACTGCATTGTGGCTTGCTCTGTAGCTTTAGGACATATTTATCTAGTTCCTAGACGTAGCAAATTAATTTTTAATTTTTACTTTTTGGATAACTTGCTTTTGAAAATTGCCAAATATTGCAATCTTCTGTTGTAAACGGCCCGGCAACTACATGCTCAAGAAAGCTAAATTTTGGATAAAGTAGAGCTCAAAGAATTTACATTTAGGACACAAAATTTCATTCGTGTAACTTTATTAGTTTTCCTAATAATGCGGCCGAAAATAAGCAATATTTAGAATTCTGGTTTTATTTTTGCCCATTTTTGCGGGAAGGTAATAAAGCTGCGAAGCTGCGCTTTAAAACTAATAAAGTTATATGAATGAAATTTTGTGTCATAAATGGAAATTCCTTGAACTCTACTTATCCAAAATTTAGCTTCCTTGAGCTTGTAGTTGCCGGGCTGTTTCCAACAGAAGATTGCAATATTTGGCAATTTTCAAAAGCAAATTATCCAAAAAGTAAAAATTAAAAATTAATTTGCTACGTCTAGGAACTAGATAAATATGTCCTAAAGCTACAGAGCAAGCCGCAATGCAGTAAGTGCGGTAGTTTCTTCTAAATATGGTCACAACTGAGACACAGTTCACAAAATCCATGTATCACATGCTTGTTCATGAACATTTATTTCTAAATCACACCAATCAATTTTTTTATATTATATATAGTTGGAATCTACAAGAATTAAGCTTTTTATGGTTTATACGACAACTTCATATCTTAAGTAGAAGAGCCGCCACGGTTGCTCCAAAGGTACTGAAAACGGGGGGCTCGTGCCGCCGGAGTGGGACCGCCGCCTTAATGTCAACTAGAATATCGGCTATTCCCGTTTGCTCTCTGATCCACACCACTCTCTTCCTGTCTCTTAACGTTAGGCTTAACATTTTTCGTTCCATCGCTCTTTGTGCGGTCCGTAACTTGTTCTCGAGCTTCTTTGTTAACCTCCAAGCTTCTGCCCGATATGTTAGCACCGGTAGAATGCAATGATTGTACACTTTTCTTTTCAACGACAGTGGTAAGCTCCCAGTCAGGATTTGAAAATGCCTGCCGTATGCACTCCAACCCAATTTCCAATAGAATCAGGGCAACAGTTGACTTCAGTCAACCAAGAGAACAGGCTGGCTTCAGGAAGGAATATTCTACGATGGATCATATCCATGTCATCAATCAGGTAATCGAAAATTTTAATATATTCGGCGATAATTATTTTTTAATGCCCCTAAAATTTTCAAATTTTTGCTATTTTTTCAACTTTGGCATTTGAGGCATCTTTTAACGAAATAAATACGTGGTGTAGCGTCATACGCCATTTTTATTTTCCCAGAAACCTTTTGAAGATTTGTCAGAAATATTTTTCAGCTTCATGCCTGAGCTAAAATGGCTCAAAAAAAAAGAAGAAGAAAAAAAAACTTATTACGAGGTCAGTCAAAGGCAGTTGCTCAAAAAATGTCGCAGTTTCACCCGAAAGGCGAAGCATCAATTGCGATAGCAAATTAGTAGAGATCTATACGGAGTAAGGATAGTAGTTTTATCGGCTGTATAAACTTAGACATGCAGCAGCACCAGCAACGCGCAGAACTGTTGTCGACGCCGTCGGCGTTTTGCCCGCGTTCGCTGGGGGTGGCTCGGAGGTTTTCGAGATCAGAACGGGACACTCGTCGAGCAGCGTCGAAGTCTATACCACCTTCTCGCCTCGCAACGTCTTTATATAATTACGCATTTGGTGCCGCAGCTAAACGTCGCCTGCCCTCCCTCCCTCCCGTCGCCTCACGGCCTTTCGCGCGACGTCGTGTTTGCTCTATACAGAAGTCGCGTTTGCTCTATATATATGGTGATTGTATAGGAGGAAAGATACGCTTAATTCTGCAGCCCTTCAGGGAGCACGGCGCAGAACGCGCGTTTGCTCTCCGCTGTGCGTTCGCTCCCCGTGAAAGCGCGCGTCCCTCGCGCACTTTCACTCTCACATACAGCATACGGCGCGCGGCGACAATTTCATCGCTGTTGCCGTCATACGGAACCTCACGGCGACGCCGACGGCAGAAATCCGCTTTGAGTGTCCCTATAATTGCTATCGCAATAAAACCAAAGCTTGGAAAAATTTCAAGAAACATACTGTGGGTGACATAAGTTTAACTTACCGTGGACCAATAGTACTAATGGTGTAAATCGAAAAAAATTTTGCCGGGGTGCAATGCGTTAATATTAGAGTAACAGGCCTTCGAATTCGTAAAACCTACAAGTCGTTAAAACGGTCTTTTCCATCTGTGTGAAATAAGAAATTTTTTTCATGAAACCGTGCTGCATGCAGAGACATTTTCGCACCTCGTATAAAAATTTCGCTGAACACTAAAAATAGTCGGGACCGCCCCTTAGTCTGTTCTAATCTGAACACACCCAGCTTCTAGTACACTCTACGGTTCTACCGTAGCCAAGCGAAATCGCCCTAAGCAGGCCGTCTTCATTGCGTCTTGCTTGCCGTGCATGTGGTGTTTTAAGCACGTGCAATTAATAAGACCTAAACTTACAGGCAATTTTACTGAAGAACGCCGAAAAGAGCTTCCATATTCACACAAACAAAAGTTGGAATAAAAATTGAATCTCGTTTCTATCTCCGACCCCCCTCCGCAGCTGAGGAGCAACGTCGAGTTTTTTTCTGCAGAATAAATAGTATGCTGTTTTGCTGCAATTATTTTAGGTTAAGGAAACGAACATAAATTGGTTCAAACTAGTTTGAACCATTATTTTCTCGCTACAGAGTTGAACTTGAAATTAACCGGAATGAAAAACGTTTCCGAAAACTAAACGAAAACCGGAACGAAAAACGTTTCGCTTCGACACACTCTATACTCCATCTCACAAGCTGTTGTCAGCACTTTGGAAGCTACACGAATTCTTAGCCAATAGGAAGGCCGAATGCCCCTCGAAATGTGCTCATCCGCGCTGCGTCGTCTGCTAGCTCAGCGTCTGCTTGCCATCCGGTTGCATGCTCCATGGTTGGTGGATTGACGCAAAAAAATATTTGGAAGCAGTAACCATAAGCTGCGTTTACATGCATGCGACAGCAGGGCTTGACTTGTACGCTTTCCCTGCAGTTACCTTGCAGCCTCCTTAGCAAGTAATAAGGACGAACGCCCTCATAAATGTTCACCTGCGGCACAGCGTCTTCTCGGCGTCTATACTTGGCGTTTGCTCGCTACCGTC
The DNA here is from genome assembly GCF_013339745.2 of Dermacentor silvarum. Lineage (NCBI taxonomy): Eukaryota > Metazoa > Arthropoda > Arachnida > Ixodida > Ixodidae > Dermacentor > Dermacentor silvarum. The sequence continues at coordinate 36,398,172 of NC_051154.1, forward strand.
GTCCAGTACCATGCTATAGAGCGGGGTAATAAATTAATGATGCAGTGAGTGATTAGGCTTTTATAGCGTTCCGCATCGTGAACGCACACCAATGCTAATGCTATGGCGCCATCTGCTAACTAGAAATCAAACCAGTTTTACGGCTCGGTACCGTGTCTGTAGTCCTAGCAGCGTGAAAACAAACAGCCGATCTCAATAATTGCGACAAAACACACCTAATCATATGACCTCAACTTGAGATGAGACTTAGCGATGACGAATCTTGTGCCTTGTTTCTTGCTGACAGGGCGGAGAGCCAGTAAAAAAGTTGTCGCAGTTTCACCTGATAGGCGAAGCATCAATTGCGGTAGCAAATTTGCAGAGAGCTATACGGAGTAATGATAGTAGCTTTATCAGCTGTATAAACTTGGAAAATGCAGCAGCACCGGCAACACGCAGAACTGTTGCCGACGCCGTCGGCGTTTTGCCAGCGTTCGCACAAAATGCATGCGGCGTTGGTGACTGTTGCCGAAGCCTCTGATATAAATGGGCACTTGGTGCCGCAGCTAAACGTCGCCTCCCATCCCCCCCCACGGCCTTTCGCGCGTCGGAAGAAGTCACGTTTGCTCTCTATATATGGTGATTGTAAAGTAGGAAAGAGACGCCTACTTCTGCAGCCCTTAAGGGAGCACGGCGCAGAACGCGCGTTTGTTCTCCGCCGTGGGTTCACTCCCCGTGAAAGCGCACGTCCCTCGCGCGCGCTTTCACTCGCACATACAGCGTTCGGCGGCACGCGGCGACGATTTCATCTCCATTGACGTCATACGGAACCTCACGGCGACGGCAACGGCGACGACGACGGCGACGCCGACGGCAGAAATCTGCTTTGGAGTGTCCATATATATATATAATTGCTATCGCAATAAAAGCGCGAATTCGGTTTGAAGCGGGTGGTCGGCGCTGTATGGGTGCTGCCATGTTTCTATAAGTGATCGCGGTTAGAGTGGCTATTACGGTTACCGGCGGTAATTGCTACAGTAATTCTCGGTATACGACCTGAATGCGCAAAGGTCCTAACATGTCACGTATAGCTGTACCGTTTTTTTGTAACGAGCAAAAATAAAATTCTCTAGTGTAGCCAAAAATCAGCCACTTACTTCCGCAACTATATATCGCGGCGCAAGGATGTTGCCTATGTACGCCTCGTACCTTCGGCAGTGCTGACAACAGCTTGTGAAATGGAGTATAGCTACCACATCGGACGTCTGAAATTTTTTTACTCATATTTAATCTGGTTTAACATGCCACACCTGCGGTTCGGCTAACATTTTCAGTTTCCATTAAAGCCATCAACCCCCCTGTCTCCTATTTCTGCCATGCCCACTCCGTTCTGAACTTTCGTGCACTCCTACAATTTCTCCTTGGCCGTAGCTGGCGAATCAGTGCCATTCTTTGCCTGATTCACCCAACCAACGTGCAGGCAGACCAAGGCAGTAACCTAAAACACGTATGCCCGTTTATAGAGTTCACTTGAAAGAAAGCAGATAGATCGACCTGAGCTAGCGCTACTCTGCACTGGGAGATGAGTGAAAGGGACGTAAAGGTGTGATGAGGGATGACGATGACAGAGAACAGAGATGTACAAACGGTGAAGGCAAGTACTGCACTCCTAATCCAGAAAGCCCAAAAATAGAGCATGAAGCCACGGTTTCATATCTTGACTGAGGCCACTGATTCGAACGAAACTCCATAAAATGGTGTCAAGAAGAGGCTGGTGTCTGGGCTTCTCGTGCGTGAACGCCACAATTAAGCGCCTAGAAATTACAATTTGTTAAGAGCAATGGTATGCGGCCCCAGTACGGCGAGCATTTATTTGCACAATGGTCTTATCAGCCGGAGTCTAGAAACCACAGAGAATGTATTGATTCACAAACGTGTATTGATTCCAGCAGACGCTTCAGCAATTTCTCAACCTTTTCGTTGCCAGTATTTCCATCCCGTTGCTTGCCCACAGTGTTGCCGGCCTTCTGAACCATCGCTTCTTGGCGTATGGTGTCACGCCTATGGGCCTAGATGGCGGCCATTTGTGTCTTAATTCGGCTGATTAGTAACTTTGGGTGGAAGCACAAATGAATACGGGACAAGTCAGTAGACGAACAGGGAGAGTAACGGATATTGCACTTGAAAAAAACTAGTGGTGTGCGAATATTCGAAATATCGAATACGAAGCGATATTTGTCTGCGATAATAGGGTTTAAGGGCCAGCGGAACGAGCGGGCGAGTGGAGACGGCCGCCACTGTAATACAAATTACCTTCTTTCTGTGGCTTAAGGGCCTTCTAACATGGACCTCGTTTTTCAGCAAAGACTTGAAGCAACTTAAAAAAAAATTCCTGTAGAGATGTTATTCTTTACGACGACACATTAATCGCTCGTATTGTAAGCGTTCGGATAGTGCAGTAATCGAAAATAAGCTCTTCAGAAAAATAACAATTAGTGTTTGAAATTAATAACTTAGTGTACGTGTTGTAATTGAGGAATTAAGCTAAAGAACGCTCCAATTGCTTTCTTCTTGCAAGCAATCTCGAGTCCGTGGCATCAAAATGTGGCGCGAATACATTGTTGTTCCATTCATTTTCCCATAAAGGTTTCCATGCTCAGTTCTAGGCAAAACTACGAATACGAATATATTTTGTTGCATATATGGGCGTCGAATATCTCCGATTCTTAAACTGAATGGCCATGCGTTGCATACTCATTGGTTCGAATTTAACAATTAGGCGGAAAACTATAGTTAGTGAAGAAAGTTCATTAGTGGAGCTTAGTTCCTGGAGAAGTTGGTTCCGTCTCGAAGAAACTTCTATACTGAGTGGTTCTTCAGAATTAATTGACTGAAAAATTGGTGAGCTACCCCACGGCAACCTTTCGCTGTCTTGCGATGTTCGCTGACTGCAACCGGGAGTAAAAAAGTGTGAATTGCGAGCAGCTGCGTTATTCTGATCGACCGTCGCACAACATTATCATTAGAGTGCGCCATCGCCGATAATGGTCATAGCCACGAAACCTATACCGGGATAATGAGCGATTCTGTGCCAATTCTTTTCCTTTCTGCGCTTTTTCTGTGGCTGCTGGGAAGCACTCCGCCTACGTTATCGCCATGATCGCGGCCATCGTGAGCAGTGGTTGATAAGAAACTATATGATCGAGCGAAAGGAATCGTTACATTATTATACCGGCCCTATAGACGCATTGCAGCATATCACTAAAATTGTCGACGATAAAAGGATGGAAAGCGTGCGATGGGGCCGCCACCGAGCATCGCTCTCGCGAATGCACACGCCGGTGCCCGCAGTTCCAGCTGGTGCAGCTGTTTGATAAATAGCGCGGCGATGCAGCTTGGTGCAACGCGTCACCCGTCTGTGTGTAAACCTCAAAAGTACTCGGAGCGCGGAATTCACGAAAAAAGTTACATATACTCGCGATTTCGCCACGCTGCCTGGACGTTAGGCCATCAGTATGGCTGTCATATGGGTAAGTATACGCTGCATCTTTTAATACGAGGGCAGATTATTTGGCTGAGACGTGATCTTTCTTTCTTCTCTCTTCTTTTTTTGATGCGACAGCATCAAGCAGCTAATTGAGCGAGAAAGCCGCTATCTGTAGCAGCGAAACGACACCTAAATTCCCATTGGCTGCGACGCCTGGTTACGAGTGCGCCTCGATGGAGCAGAGCGGGCGGAACGGTGTTGCTAGAGGGGAGAGCGCATCGCCACGACGCCACGTCACCAGCGTGCCTCGACGGAGCAGATACGGCGACGCGACGCCGCGGGGCGAGACGGAATGTCGTCGGCGAGGCAGTCGCGTGACGCGCGCGTGCGGGTGCCGCCGTGTCACTCTCGGAAGCTGGCGCACGGTCTGTATCTTTCTCTAACCTCCCCCTAAGCTTAGCTGCTGCTCGCGCCTGCCGGCCTTGGTGGCCGCTGCTGCTTCCTCGGTCTCTCATCGCGCAGCACGTCGGTGGCATGCGGCGTTGCTACCGAAGGCGCTGATGCCGCTTGCTGGCTCGTACATTACTCCCAGCGCAACACTCGAAGGACCGCTCAGCGGCGTTCAATCGGACATTAATGCTTTCGCATTGACAACTCATAATTGAAGTGCTTAGGTGTCCTCGGCATTTTTTGTCGAATCCATTGATCCGAAAAACTTTTGTGGTTGGGCGTATACGTCTGAAGGCTAGTTTGCTTGATGGCCTACCACTTATACATTTCAGACGATGACCTACCGCAAGTCAGCAGGGCATGCCCATTCGTGAGTAACGACTACGAGATTTCTACTCCAGCGCGAGAGTGAACCACGCGAAGCACAGGTCGAAACGTGAAGACACACATCGCCGCGTTTGTGAATTCTTCGTCCCTTTCTTTGCGCTCTTCGTTCCCGCTACTGGAATGCACCATTCGGCCCACAGATGCTTCACTCGACCGAACTGCAAACTTTTGCGAGACCATGTCACTGTGCACGGATGATGCAGGGCGATAGAACTGAAAGCTGGGGAGGTGGTATTGTTTCATTGTTGAGCGCCTTGTTTGTTAAATCTGCCTGCTGTGTCCCTCACTTTGTGCGCGCGCTGTAGTTCAATAATGATGCAGCGTGCTAGAAACATCAATATAAGCCATAATTTCTGCGAACTTCGCAAACTCCGTAGGCCTGTAAATTGGGAAGAGGAAGACATACGGCAAGCCGGAAAATGCAAGTTCTTTCTTCATTTAGTTCTGCAGTGACCCGTTCCACATTCTAAGGTCGTGCTTTTGCAGACAGAAAAAAAAAAAACAGCAAGAAAAAAAAAGACATTCATACAGGCTCTAACAGAGTTCATGTCGTTTGTCGCTACCTATCTATTTGGCGCATCTTGAGCCGACGCTGAACGCTCACTTTGTTGCTGCAGGTGAGCGCAGGGTTTGAAACTGTATTGAATTAGAAACGTGTAATATCTACCACCAGCTGCCCTACTGCGTGTAATTACATGCGCGTTTTTCTTAGTTGGTTTGTTTGTTCCGGTATATGGCTTTGGCAAAGTGTGGTCATTGCCTTGAAGCAATTGATCCAGGCTGTGTTGGCATTGATTGCGGCTCCTGTTGCCACGTGTGCTATCAGCAATGTTCCAAACAGATGAAGATAAATTCATTGCCTTGCACGGGAAGGCGGTGCATAGCAGTGATCTAACTCGACTGAAAAGACTCGATTTTCAGCCTGGAAGCCAAGTCAGCCATCCTTTCAGCCAGATTCTCTTTTGGAGTGATCGGAATGCCATGCATTTCCAAATATGGCAGAGCAATTCTGCGGAAGCCCGCTAGGTGGATAAGGTTCATGAAAGGGATAATTATCATCCACTTGACGAAGCTACAAAAGAAACCCACAACCTTATGCGGATTTTTCTTTCTAAGAAACTCGTTCGGGTTACTTTTGTGAATGATGCTATATGCGCACTACGGAGTGCACGCCACTGCCGGAAATGGCTGGGTGCACTAGGGTGCCTCGATGCCCAGCGCGAGCGGCGCTGGGCATCGAGGCACCCTGCGCTGGGCATCGAGGCACCCTAGGGTGCACCATGATGCAGCGCCATCTCGGGAATGGTAATTTTCGCATTGGTGAAACTTGTTTCCTCTTTCTTCAGCACGTGTTAGGATGGAGATTAAGGTTGGTGCAAAGTTAGGTTAATTAGGTTAGGTTAAAAACAAGTTGGGGCTAATTCGGTTAGAACGAAATGTTACTGGAGCTCCCGGATTAGGTGCGCGAATGATAAAGGTCTAAACCGGAATTCCTGGCGTCTGTTAAGAATTGTTTTACTTGTTCACATCTTTAAATTTACTTATGCTGACTCATTAGCCATGTATATCTCCAGCGCGCGTATCTCAGTTGCAGGAATAGCTATTTATAGACCGCAAAATCAAAGTGTAAGTGGGTTTTTAGGTGAATTCCGGCAGATATCTTTCCCGTCGGGTCCCGTTTGCTTACTTGGAGATGTATATACACATTGACTTCCTAAACTACACGCGGCAAACTTTAGTCGATTACCTCAGTATCCTTGCTGATGTTGGTATTGCTGCTGCAATTAATTTGCCCCACGTGTGTCGAACTTCCGCGTGACTCCAGTTTCATCCTGTCTTGATCACGTTAATTAATGTTCGGTTTATATGCTTACTGACATAGGTGTTTTCTGTTTTGTTGAACAGGAAATGTCAGGCCATTCTTTTGTTGGTTGCCCTTCCTTATCTTCAGAAGCGTCAGGTAACCTTCAGAAAAAGTTTGCTACAATTAATCGAGGTATATAGTAGATCAGAAAAAGCCAGATCGATTGCTGCAAACTTATAATAGGGAATCCTTCCTTGCGCGGGTGCCCACGAACGAGGCATACGAGACTTTCGTCCGTGTTTTTTTATGGCAGTGGTGGATTCATGCAAGAAGACCTTAGTTAAGCAGCGAGAGCAAGAATGCCCTTGCATTAACAAAAGGGTTGTAAGAGGCTGTTGAGGAACGGGAAATGCCTTGGATGCGCGGTGTCCCCGTTCTGTTAAGTCTTTGTCATTTACAAGTTCGCAGAGAGATTCTTTATTCATTAGGCTATAATGTGTTAATATTTGGCATATGTTGTTTTTACTTCTGTTCGAGCGTTTGACGGTATAAAATAGACAGTGTGTTAAAAACCCTACTAAAATCGGCATAAGGTATTACTCGTGGTGATGGTAATTAGTGTGCTTGAATATTCGTATGTCAAATATTGAATGGCTTTTTTTTTTACGGGAACTGTTTTTTTAAACCACACCTGTAAAAATGAAATCCTTACAGCATATGTTCCTGTACATGACCTGAGTCCATGCGACCGTTCTGTTTTGCCACGGGTGAGCACAAGGTATGATGATACCTCTTTTTCATGTATCTATATTATATATTTATATCATATATCTATATCGTATATCATATACTGAGCTACATATGCAAGAGAAAAAAGCGGGGTGTCTTATGATATGTACGGTTCGCCCGAGAAGTTTTAACCTCTCTGTCTGTACGAAGCATGATCCCTTTAACTTATGCAGGTTCAACCTGAATATAACCTGGAAATAGTTATCCTGTAGAATGACCACATGTTTCTGATGCCCTACATTTAAATTGATGACGCTATTAAGATTTTGTACTTCCATCTTTTCTGGCAGCATTCTTTTTTTAATCTGAGAGGGCTGTTACGCTTTATGCCTTTTTACGTACGACCATTTGGTGAAAGAAAAAATAGCGTAGCTTGCACTGGAGGCGCAATTCTAAAGAGACAGCGGAACTGATGGGCACCTAGGTAGTCCTGGCTGGTTGGTTAGGCTAATCACTACCAAGTCATCCCCAGCATATTGCGAAATTTATTGATTTTTGATCGATTATCGATTAGCTATTGATTGGCTATCGCAAGGTATTCGCTACGTATTTGGGCTAGGCTAAGCACTACCAAGTCATCCCCAGCATTATTTCGTGTCAGCGGTGCACAGTTTCTACAGTACTTGAAGCGAGCGGTGACAGAACACGTGCCGATGTAAACAAATGCGCCGTTCTTGTGTTACATAAATACTCTGATTTAAAGAGCTATGGTCAAAACTGAGCTGTAAAAGCAGTTATTAGTCTATTAGCGTACGTTCAGTGCAGGTCTAACCGTGGCAAATGGATTAACTCGGCTGCTGCGATACGGCTATACCTCCGCTGAGCGGTGTCGACCCCAGCTCGAACTTTATGTGAGCGGCTGGCGAGTGCTCATATTCATGCATTTCAACTTCCGAAGCATGTTTGGATTCATATTGAGTACGACTAAATAGGAATACAAGCGTAAACGCCGTGGCAATGGCGTTACGGTGTGATGTATTCGTTCAGAGGCACATCGCACGGTGACTGGTTTTGTCGATCGGCGCAGCTCCACGAAAGCACGTCATCATATTTCGACGACTTGCGGTTGTAAATCGCGCCAGGATCGTTGCCGGCCTCGGTGTACTGCCCAGGAAGCGCCCAGTCACACAAAGCGAAAATTACAACCACTGACAAAAAATACACGAAACCATTTCAGCTCGCTTCATGAAGCGTGCCTTTCAGCATGCCGGGGCGCCCTGACGCCGTACATTTTGTTTCTCGCGGAGTCCGCTAAAGGGGCGCCATAGCGCAATGTAAAAGGCGAAATATAATACGTACGTGTTTTGTCGTCAGAGGCCTGACAACCGAACACCGTACGTCTTAAAACCGTATCTTGCATCGTGTATTTTAAATCTTTTTTTTTTTTTTCGATGGACAGCTTGGCTAACGTTAGCTTGGACCCCATATAATATACATTACAAAGAACGGCCTTAATGTCCGCACTCAACATTCACCAATTGCCATTCGTTGAACCAAGACATTCCTTGGCCCATTGACTATAGCAGTTGCTTTGCATCTCGCTGAATGTGCCGACAAAGCTGCCCGTGAAGCACATGACGAATATGAAAGAATCCCCATACCATTGTCAAGAACGGACGCAGCGCGGCACCTCAGCAGTCTTGCCCATAATATAACTCTAAGAAAATGGCATACACCAGAGTTTACCAACCGGCGCCTGTATGCCATGGACCCACAGATGCAATTACGACTTTTACCCGGTTTTAAACGACGTGAAGAAACCTTACTGTGCCGCCTGCGATTAGGAGTTTCTTTTACGAACTCCTATTCATTCCTAATTGGAATGGCGGACAGTGCGAACTGCAGCACATGTGGTGTTGAGGAAACCACCAGACATCTCTTATGTGACTGCCCTAGATACGAAGAAGAGAGGATTGCCCTTCGGACTGCTTTGGGGCACTTAGACGACAGGCCTTTTACGGAGGAGAAGATCTTGGGCCCGTGGCCTCGTGCGTCTTCTATGTACAGGGCTACAAAGGCGCTGCTGCGCTTTTTGAAGTGCACAAGCCTACATGACCGCCTGTGATGAAACTTAGCCATGAACGCTTGACTGTAAATGTGTGAGGTGTGAACTGTGAACTTCTCTCTTCCTTCTCCTCTTTCAATCCCTTCTCCCCCTTCCCCAGTGCAGGGTAGCCTACCGGGCTCAGCCTGGTTAACCTCCCTGCCTTTCCCTTATGACTTCTCTCTCTCTCTCTCTCTCTTGCATCTCGCGCAACAAAGGTGCTTTTGTGTTTTCTTAGAGTGAGCACACACCCAGTGGCACATCATCATCATCATCATCATCATCATCATCATCATCATCATCATCATCATCATCATCATCATCCTGTATTTATGTCTACTGCAGGACGAAGGCCTCTCCCTGCGATTTCCAATTGCCCCTGTCTTGCGCTAAATGACTGCAACTTGCGCCTGCAAATTTCCTAACTTCATCACCCCACCTAGTTTTCTACCGTCCTCGAGTGCACTTCCCTTCTCTCGGTATCTATTATTTAACTCTAATGGCCCAACGGTTAATACATCCTACGCATTACATGGCCTGCCCAGCTCCAGTTTTTCCTCTTAATGTCAACTAGAATATCGGCTATCCCCGTTTGCTCTGTGATCCACACCGCTCTCTTCATGTCTCTTAACGTTAGGTCTAACATTTTTTTGTTTCATAGCTCTTCGTGGCAACCAGACGCATGTCCGGTTTGCTACCCTACACGGGGGAATGAGTTTAAAGAGATGAAAGAAAGGTGAGAGAGGGAAGAAGGTACTCTCAGTGTGAACACGTGCGGTTGTCCAACACTTCACGTGTTGGAGTTAGGATGGATAACCGGTGGACCATTAGAGTTGCAGAATGGATACCAAGAGAAGGGAAGTGCAGTCGAGGTTTGGTTTGGTTTGGTGCCTATAGAAATAGCACAACCCACTACGGGGGATTAGCCATGAATCGGGCGGCAGTGGGAAGAAAAATGAAGGATACCTAAATGGGATTTTCTTACTTAAGAATGAGATAATAAATGAATTATAATCGTTAATATTAATTTTCATGCTATAGTATCTTAAAATTTGAAGCAAATATTTTTGTTGTCTTGTTGTGAAAAAAAAAAAACAATAGCATGGCCGTCTCCTTGTTTCCATTACAAAATTAAATATGGCATCACATACGTTCCTATTACAGTGTCCTAATGCCGACGCCCCCAGAGATAGAATGATAGGTAACGTAATCGTCAATCCAAGTTGGCGAAGGGGACCTTCTAGAAGTCGTTTTCTATGCATGGTGAACCTACGACACTCTATAAAGAAATGATCCAGAGTTTCGGGTTCATTGCAATAAAAGAATTAAGGAGAAGGCGCCAAACCAGACCTATGGGTATATAAATTAAGCCTTGGTATTCGGCAACGCATTCTAGTAAACGACACTTCAGATTTTCTTGTTGAACACCATCTGCTGTGCCAAGGAAACCTAAGGTGCTGAAAATCGGTGTTATTGAGTACACATGATTTGGCCTGTTCTTCTCGGACAGAAAATTTTTAAAATCTCGCAGAAGTGACGTATGCCGAAGGTCTTAGGATCCTCAGTACCGGGCCGTTAAGAGATGCCGCTGCTAGTGCGTCTGCAGATTCGTTTAAAGTGAGCCCCACATGCCCTGGCACCCATACCAGATGGATAAGGCGTAAATGTTGGGGGATGGATGAATGAAATTCTCGGAGAATGATAGATGAATTGGGCACTGATAAAGCGGAGCAAACAGACAAGGAGTCGGTTAAGATTACGGCTGAAGTAATAGATGTGGGAAGTTTTCGTAGAGCTAGGATGATCGCTAATAACTCCGCCTGAAATATTGGCGTAAAGTCGGGCAGTCGAAGGGAGAAAGACCAATTTAATGATGCCGAAAAAATACCCACTCCTGCCTTCTCTTCACTGACAGAAGCATCTGTGGCTATTACTGCATTTATTTGGAGGTTCTCGAGGTGGTCATCTAGCAAACTATGTATCCAATAGGCAGGAGTTTAGCGTTATTAGGAAATATATAATCGAATTCAACGCTTACTGTCGCAGTAGGGAAATTTTGAAAATCCACATCACGGATTGATATTTCTAATGGCTCTAATAGTTTCTGCACAAAAACTACCTGGGGACAATGCAGTCTGGACCATTGATTCTCAAAGAATGCAGTCGGTTCTCTAATAAACATATAGAAGGAGCGTCTCTGGGGAGAAGCATATGTATGTTCAGTAACGTTTGGACTGTCAGTACACGAAAACGAGTTTGAAGAGAAGGCAGGTGAGTTTCATGATAAAGAATATTATTCGCTACATATTTTGGAAGGCCGAGACATAGACGTAGTGATTTGTGTTCTAAAAGAACCAGAGGGCGTAATTTATAAATAGGACCTCCAGAAAATAACACACATCCAAACTCTAGAATGGGGCGGACATATATACATACAATAAATCATCAGCAAGGTCTCCCTGCGCATTCCAAAACGAGGACGGCAGTCGAGGACGGCAGGAAACTAGGTGGGGTGATGAAGTTAGGAAATTTGCAGGCGCGAGTTGGAATCAGCTAGCACAAGACAGAGGTAATTGGAGATCGCAGGGAGAGGCCTTCGTCCTGCAGTGGACGTAAAATATAAGCTGATGATATATATATATATATATATATATATATATATATATATAATTAGAAGCCAACAAACAAAGACACCGATGATGGCATAGGTGAAATTACTTGTGCTTATTAATTGAAATAAAGAAATTATAAATTAATGGAAATGAAAGTGGATGAAAGAACAACTGGCCGCAGGTGTGGCACGTCTTTGCATTAGGCGTGCGATGCTCTTACGAATTGAGCTACCGCGGCGCCGTTTCCCCCATCCACCTTCTGGGGTATTTATGTTTATCTACTATAGAACTAATCTTGGGAGCATTAGCCAGGGTTAACCCGCCGCGGTGGCTTAGTCAGCTAAGGCGCTGCGTTGCTGAGAACGAGATCGCGGGATCGAATCCCGGCCGCGACGGCCGCATTTCGATGGAGGCGAAATGCAAAAACGCCCGTGTGCTTGCGTTGTAGTGCACGTTAAAGAACCCCAGGTGGTCAAAATTAATCCGGAGCCCTCCACTACGGCGTGCCTCATAATCACAACTGGTTTTGGCACGTAAAACCCAAGAAAGAAGAGAGAAGATTAGCCAGGGTTAGATATGACTAATAAACATTGGGCCTCTCAGTTTCCCTTCTTCTCGTTCATTACATAGAGAGGGTCTCGAATACGGCAGCAATGATGCCTTCAGGTAGCACGTGTGCGTTTATTCACCAGTTGCCTTCACCCAAAAAAGTTTACGTACACGTGACGCCTGCGGCAGAAAGGATGTCCCACATCCTCCGCCCCGGCTTGTGAGTGGTGGTGCTGGCTATCGAATATCTCAGACGTTTTTAAGAATATTATTCTTCCTGAAGATAGTAAACCTGCACATATACGTATATATTTATCACACGTCCATTTGATAGAAAAATCACAAACCTGGCGAATTTAGCATATTGCCACGGCGTGTAGCGGTCATAGAAACACTACGTTACATTATATTACAATACACATTACGTCGCTTATTCACATATAAAAATATATGCAAATTTTAGAAATCGAACGCTTTATTGGGCGAACTTGTGTCCAGAAAACGATGCCATTTTATTGACAACGCATTCGTCGAATCTGTTCTCAGGAGTGACCAAGTCTGTGCGTGAGTCAGCGCACACAATCCAAAATAATTTATGGTTGCTCGCGTAGACTTGAAATTGTACAATACCGTTCGCGACGCGCGTGTAATCGGATTAGAAATGGTTTTCTCGCTACAGAGTTGAAAAAGATGTAAATTCTGGGGTGTTCCGTGCCAAAACCACGATATGATTATGAGACACGCCGTACTGTAGAACTCCGGAATCTTTTGAAAACGGTCACAGGCAGAAAGTAAATGTAAAAATAAATATTCCCGCTAGTTTGAGTCTTGAATTCCCATGGGATCTAATATGCTATCAAAGTCGAAGCTTGCACGCAGAGTATGCAGTCCGATGTCTGCGCTTATATCCTCCTGAGACCCGAAAACAGCTCAGGGACACAATCGCCTTTCAAGTCGGTTCTTGCTGCTGACTGGTATCTTACGAAAGTGAAAACCCATTTTTTTTTTTGTTCAAGTACATCGCTTATTGCTGAAAGCAACATCTTCATGTATGTAGACAAAGTAATCAACTCCTAATGTTTGTTGTGATAAATGTCGCTTTTTTGGGCCTCTACCCAGAGATGAAAGGTACAGGGTGTTAATTTTTAAGTTTTACGGAATTTTTAGAAATGGCCTGTGGTAGGTAGCATAATTCTTATCATTGAGCTGGGTTATTCGATGAGGAGGACATTAGCATCATGAGAAATCGAAACGCATATTCAACTATTTAACAAAAATTAACGAATTAACTTTTTAGTTAATTACTTTACGGCACATATTGCACTTTACGAATTGTAGCCGATGAGCTTGTTAGGCGTATCCACTTGGAATGAATTTCCAGAATGACACCAGTTTGGAGATACGCGCCATCAAACTCGCTGTAAAAATGCACTGTTGTTCCATTTACTTTTTTACCATAATGCTGTTTTATACATGAAGCACAAAAGTAACTGGAACGCCCATGTATTTCGTCCCACACTTTGGGAAATACTATCTCGAAACTGATGTCATCCTGGAAATTCATTTCAAGTGGATACGCCTGACAAGCTCACCAGCTACAATTCGTAAATTGCAATATGTGTCGTAGAGTAATTAACTAAGAAGTTAATTAGTGAATATTTGTCAATTAGTTGAATATGTGTTTCGATTTCTTCGTGCTACTAATGTCCGCCTCTTCGAATAACCCATCTCAACAATAAGAATAATGCTACCTGCCACAGGCAATTTTAAAAATTCCGTAAAGCTTAATTTTGAACAACCGGTACATAACAGCTCGTGGTAGGTGCCATATCTTGACATATATCTTGATGCTTCATCCTGGATTTTCACGTCAACTAGGCAGATTAGGTTTTGTTAGGTTAGTTCTCAGCTAACGTGCGCACACAAGCGCCGTATGGTTGCTGATTCAAGCATAGCGTGCGTTTGACCGAAAAAGCTGCATATACGGCATGGTACTTACTGCCCATGATATATTTTGGTTGTTGTTGTTTAAAGACAATAGTATTTAAATATGATAATTTTAAGGCAGGCAAATCAGTTCTGGGATACCTCGTAGGATGGAAGAAGATTCACGAAAGGGGAAATTCTTCAACTACAAAGCATAGAAAGTGCAAAAAAAGAAAGAAAAAAAAAAGCTGTGTTTAAAAGGCTTCTTCAGGTTTCCTACCAATTTGGCTACATTAAGGATGTCTGCGGCACTTAATTTGAGGCATAAGTTATTCGGGACGATTATTATCATTGGAGGACATGAGTGATAAGGGAGAAATGATACCTGACCGCTATAGGACGCACTGCCGCGTAGCGAGAACTACAAAACCTTAATTTGTTGTTTATTGAGTGGCAAAATCAACAGAAACTAGAACTACTGTACTCTTTTCCAACATCCAAAATTAACCTCGCACTATGAAGGACAGAACATATTGCGAAGAAAAAAGAAAATGAAAGAAAAACAAATGTTGACATGATCGTGTAAACAGACATGACACAAGAAATTCAATAGGTCGTGACATTAAGAAGAAGAAGAAGAAGAAGAAGAAAACACACTTTGCAGGCAAAAACAGTCCATATGTGAAGTAACTAAAGAAAATATGTACCGTTTCCAAAGAATGATCGCATTATACAAAACATTGAATCCGAAAAGATCGCACATGTCAACATGGAAAGCAAGATCCCGATACTATGATCGCGGCCTCTTCGTAGGTATTTCAAGTGAAGCGCGAAAAACAGGACGGATGGAGGGTACACGTATTTCGCGTTTCACTTGCAGTATGTCGTATATCAACAAGGCCGAATGTCCACCCATCTCTTCGTTGATGTCGTCGATAAGTCGACGCTTCTCAATTCAATCAGATTCGTTGATGCTGGGAGACGTGAAACACCAGCTGGCACTGGTCCACTGGTCCCGAATGTACAACATTGATATCTCTATGCACCATCCATAGCAATGACGATCAAACGTAAAAAAGTTACTCGCACAGTCTATAGAAAGTTTGTAGATGTGCTATTATAGCCTACAGAATGTCTATATACAGCCTGTGGACTTATAGGGCCCTGTAAACGTTTTGCTGCCTAATGTTTACAGACGTTGTCAAGAATCCCATTTGAAAGTCCATGTACAACGAACAAAAATTAATATGTATTTTTTTGTAGACAGTCTGCATGCGTACTTTCAATGGACAACATGAACAATCTCTACAAAAAGGCAAAGAGCCTGTTTGAAATCTATAGACAACGTATAAACTGTGCAAATTAATTTTCGTAAGGCATCGCTAGATTGGTAGAGTCTCACTCATTATCTCTTTTATTCGGCCACGTAAATCAAACGACATTGCATCAGCAGTGACGCGACCAGCCTCCAATAAATACGACGTGCAAGAGGTTGGTGTTGCCGAAAAAAAAAAGTTTCAGAGTGAATGAAAGGCCGAGTAGTGTTACCCTTCGCCAACTCCGGAGGAAGAATTTGTGATGATATTGTGCCCGCGCGGTTTCTTTATGCCTTCGCCATCGGTGCTCGAGCACCTCCACGCTCCCGTTGTCGCCAGGATCAGCCTGCTATAGCGCGGTGGATAAATGGAATCGGATGAAAGGAATCACGCCACAGTGAGGGCCATGAAAGATGTGGATGCAGCTCTACCACACAGCCTCCACTGTAACTGGGGACTTATTTACACATACTGTCAACACAGATGATAGACGCGTGCAATATCACCCCCCCCCCCCCCCCCGCCTTTCTTTAACGCCGAGATTTCGCGTTGTGAATATATGACGAACGAACGAACGAACGAACGAACGAACGAACGAACGAACGAACGAACGAACGGAACGAACGAACGAACGAACGAACGAACGAACGAACGAACGAACGAACGAACGAACGAACGAACGAACGAACGAACGAACGAACGAACGAACGAACGAACGAACGAACGAACGAACGAACGAACGAACGAACGAACGAACGAACGAACGAACGAACGAACGAACGAACGAACGAACGAACGAACGAACGAACGAACGAACGAACGAACGAACGAACGAACGAACGAACGAACGAACGAACGAACGAACGAACGAACGAACGAACGAACGAACGAACGAACGAACGAACGAACGAACGGACGAACGAACGAACGAACGAACGAACGAACGAACGAACGAACGAACGAACGAACGAACGAACGAACGAACGAACGAACGACGGACGAACGACGGACGGACGACGGACGGACGGACGGACGGACGGACGGACGGACGGACGGACGGACGGACGGACGGACGGACGGACGGACGGACGGACGGACGGACGGACGGACGGACGGACGGACGGACGGACGGACGGACGGACGGACGGACGGACGGACGGACGGACGGACGGACGGACGGACGGACGGACGGACGGACGGACGGACGGACGGACGGACGGACGGACGGACGGACGGCGGACGGACGGACGGACGGACGGACGGACGGACGGACGGACGGACGGACGGACGGACGGACGGACGGACGGACGGACGGACGGACGGACGGACGGACGTGCGACCGCAAGCGTTTTTACATGTCGTTTTTACATGTCGGTAAGCAGTAGAAAACGCTCCAGCCGCATTCTACTACTGCACGGGACCGTTCTTCAAAAGCTGTTCGTGCCTGCTTATTTTAATTGTAACCACTAGAAAAAAAAAAACGTATTTACGGTTATAAAAATAGGGAGGAGCGAGAGTCGCGCAATGGTATACCTGACCATTTTAAACCACCGAGAGCTGAGAACATTTGAAGGCGTACATTCATATCAGTTTGGAACTTCTCCTTTTCAACATAATACACAAATAAAAGAAGGCAACAGTTAAATCTCGCGAAGAACGTTGGTTTCCACGTCATCTCTTGTAGAGTGACCGTCACTTCCATTAACACTACCATGAAGATACGTCTAGTTAACGCAGCTTGACTTTTGCGAACAGGATAAAAAAAGAATAAAACGAAAGAATTCAGCTGAAAAGAGAGCAAGAAGAAAGCTACGTGGGAGGCTACTCCGCAGTACATACAATTTAACTTCCTCTCGGGGAGGCTTTTCTCTCTCCTAACTCTTGGAGAATTGCTGGGACCAACGTCGAGGGGGGCGGGTGACGGGGCTTGCCGGAGGTGGGGTGCTTGTTTTGTGTCTGCTTCGCTGCGTTTCACCGACTGCTCGAGCGAGCGGTGCGTGCGTTTGCAACGGGCGCTCACTCGCGACGAGGCGCGCGAGCAAGGATGGAGGGGGGTGCTCAGCGTCGCGGGTTAATTTGATCGGCCTGCCGCGCATCGGGCGGCGCGCAGGCCGACCGTGAGAAAACAGGGGGTCCCCAACGGGGCGGGTGGGGACCGTCCCCTAATTTGCGTTTTTCGCCCTGCAGAAGGTCCCCCAAGATGGCCGACATACGGGGTTCGAACCATCCGCCGCGGGACCCCCCGATATGCCCCCCCAACTACGGCCGGCGGACGTGATTCACTCCTGCGGGGCTCGCGGTGCCCGCCAATGGGCTGCGGACGTGGCCCGCTCCGGGCGGGGCTTCCGGCCTTTTGTCGGCCCGGCGCGGCGTTAATCAGATCGAGGAGGGGAGAGGGGATTCACGCGCCTTGTTGGTGCCGAGCCCCCGCTATTCCCCGCCGCCATGCCCCGTGCAGCGCGCCCAGCGCTGTGGGACGCGCGGCCCCTGTATCTGGTGTGGGTGCATTCGCGGGATGAACTTGCGGCGGAGGTTCACGACTTCAAACTTGGAATATGCCCGCCGTGATTTAGAGCGCACGATCGTTTTCTTGGTTCGGTTGGGCCTCGTTATGTTTGAACTAATATCGACGACTGAAGAACGTAGATACTACATCTGCAGAGCCCATATTCACGAACCTTCCCTTAGGTACGAGCGCTTCTTCATTGGCTGGCGTTCGATCGCCCGCCACTCAGCGATACCAATATATATGATAAGGAGACGATCGCCGCATGTAGTAATAATGGCCAGTCGTAGATGACACTTATGTATGAGAAGTTTTAGATGACACTTATGTAAGAGAAGTTTCGTCCATACGGACCCTACTGTCCAGAAGAATGTTCGCGTTGTGCTTTTTACCGTATTTTTGATGATTAGGATGCCTTTTTATTTGCGTAGCGCTAGAGAAAGTGTCAGATGGAGCGCTGCAACGTTGTATTTTTGGGAGAGTCCCTGTAGACACTGCCTAATCACGAGCTCTCCATATACAAGGTTGGAACCGTATACATTGTTTCGATTAATATCGCTATGCAGATCAACGTAATTTCATCGTAGCTGGGTATTATCAATTCCACCCACCACGCGGTGGCTTTGTGTCTATATGGCGTTCTGCTATTGAACGCGTGGGTTCAGTTCCCTGCAGCCGCGGCGAGCAAATTTCGATGGGGGTGGAATCCAGAAACGCTCGTGTACTTCGGTTTAGGTGCACGTTAAGGAACCCCAGAAATTAACGTGGAACCGTCCACAGACGACACTGACGTACGCTTTGGTGCCAATGATAAATCAAATTGTAGCAACACACGAGCTAGTTGTGAGGGACGCCATGGGGCACAATAGCGTCTCTCATATAGCATTCTGCTTTGGGTCTTTCAACTCCCCAATTTGATCCGTTTATCAATGGGACCAATACGTTAGCGTTGTCTGGTGCATTATAGAGATGAGTGGACCTGGCCGCCTGCTGCCGTTGCGCATGGGTGTCGCGGAGTCTGTGGCCGTTCGCCCAGGAGACCGCAGAATCCAACACGAAGATCTATCATACCCTTACACTCCCCTTCCCCCATATATAGGCCTAAGCGCCATCCTCTATCAATAAAGCTCATTCATTCGTTGAGACGAGCCACGAAGAGGACGAGACGAAGATAAGAAAGCGGCGTGTTTGCTTTCCTATATATGTGTTTCGTCCCATATCATTTGTGCTGTTATGTATACCCATTGTACACTCCTTCGCCGATGTCTAGACGCCGTGATGGGATGGAGCGTGCCTCTAAAGCATTAGGCCATCCGCCGTGGTTGTTTAGTGGCTATGATGTTGGACTGCTAAGCACGAGGTCGCGGGATCAAACCCCGGCCACTGGCAGCCGCATTTCGATGGGGGCGAAATGCGAATATGCCTGTGTACTTGAATTTGGGTGCACGTTAAAAAACCCCAGGTGGCCCAGATTATTCCGGAGTCCCCCACTACGGCGTGCCTCATAATCAGATAGTGGCTCTGGCACGTAAAACCCCATATTTATTTTTTTAAAGCGCGAGCCCCGCGTTCTAATGCAGCTAGGGTGCCTTCTTGAATCCTTTATTTTATTTGCCACGACGCTTATCTTTTCCTGGACCCGCTGCTCTGGTTCCGCGGCTGTATACAATGTTGCCGAACACGAGCCATTCTCGTCCGTGGAGAAGCGGGCTGCGCGCAACGAAAGCGCTTCAGATTTTTATTGCGATAGCAATTATATGGACACTCAAAGCGTATTTCTGCCGTCGGCATCGCCGTGAGGTTCTGTATGACGTCAACGGCGATGAAATCGTCGCCGCGCGCCGTATGCTGTATGTGAGAGTGAAAGTGCGCGAGGGACGTGCGTTTTCACGGGGAGCGAACGCACGGCGGAGAGCAAACGCGCGTTCTGCGCCGTGCTCCCTGAAGGGCTGCAAAATTAAGCGTATCTTTCCTCCTTAACAATCACCATATATATAGGCCAAACGCGACTTCTTCCGTCGCGCGAAAGGCCGTGGGAGGACGAGAGGGAGGGAGGGAGGGAGGGAGGAAGGGAGGGAGGGGAGGCGACGTTTAGCTGCGGCACCAAATGCGTAATTATATAAAGACGTTGCGAGGCGAGAAGGTGGTAAAGACTTCCGATGCTGCTCGACGAGTGTCCCGTTCTGATCTCGTCGAAAACCTCCAAGCCGCCCCCAGAGGCACCGGCAACAGTCAGCAACGCCGCGCGCGTTATAGGTGCGAATGCGGGCAAAACGCCGACGGCGTCGACAACAGTTCAGCGCGATGTTGGTGCTGCTACATGTCCAAGTTTATACAGTTGATAAAACTGCTATCCTTACTCCGTATAGCTCTCTACTAATTTGCTATCGCAATTGATGCTTCGCCTTTCGGGTGAAACTGCGCCATTTTTTCTAAGGTCCTTTACCTCATGAGCTCCTGTCCAAATACACGACAACAGATAAATCATTTTTCTGGGCAATCACTGCACCGAGTTTGATGAAGTTTTTTGCATTTGAATGAAAAACCTCAACATCTAGTGATTGTAGGGAACATACTTTTTATTTAGGCTGCGAATTTTTAAATTTATAACAAATGTATAAACTTCGCGCTTCAAATTTTTTTGAGCATACCAGTTTTCAGAAATTGTAAACTATTCCAGAGCGCTAAATCAAAATCGTCCCTCTTAGAGTCACTACATTTAACTTTCTCTCACAAAGGCCACAAATGTAATCGTCCCAGCTGCTGTGTCAGAAAAGCATTTCTGCGTTTTACATGTATTTGAATAGGGAAATCGGTCGGAGATTGCCTCTAGCTAAAATTTCCTCTTAATGAATACCTTGAAGTGTGTGTGTGTGTGCGTCTGTTGGTATGTGCCGTTTGAGTGTTTGTGTGATCACTTTGTTTATCATATATCCCCTTCAACATCTGGAGAAGCATGCTAGGCTACCAGCAAAGCTATTCTTCAGCTTCTCACTATATACAGTCAGCATTGTAGACATGCCGAAGAATGTTGGACACTTCCCCTTCGGCAATTTGTTGAACTTCACCGCAATACACGAGTGTAACTCAATGATAAGCAGTTTCAAGAAATGATGTCTGAAAAGATCAGCTGAGTGTTAACAAGTTTCAGTAAGCAATATCGAGAGGGAACTTCCTTCTAATAACATAGACATTTACGGCGCTTGGTCGTAATTTCCTCCTGCGTTATAGCAATGTTTTGGTCAGGACGCAGCACTAAACCCCGACTAAGTGCCGTAAATGCGTATTATATTTGAAGGAAGTACCCTCCAGACGTTGCTAACTGTTTCGGTAACCCGTTTTCGATAAGGTTAGAAGATGCCATATGCTTCATTCATCGCAGAAGAGTTTTTTTCGGCAAAGCGTAAAACAACTCCACAGGTCGTACGCACGTGAGCTGCCGAATCAGTTTCACGTGGGCAGCTCACTATATATTCCGTTTCCCCTCAAATGTATGCATGATACGAAGACAAGCATCTGTCGAGGTGTGCCCACGTGCATATACAAGCAGTTCGTCCTGGTGCGCACAAGATTTTTGTATAGTCGAACATTGACGGTGATCTGTTGTTGCTCGGTGGCAAGGATGTCGGGGGATAACTCGACAGACGGCTGGGGTGCGGGCCGTGTGTTGCACTCCTTCGTTCCCCTCCCCTCGCCACCCATGGCATATACCACAATGACAGCGCCTCAACAGTTCTGAGCAGCGTTGTGGAAAGGGAGGGAAGGGACGCGCATGCTGTTGCGCGCTCTAATTTATTGGTTTGAGTTAGTGCTCGTGTCAGCCTCAAGCAAACGTTAAGGGCTACGCTGCGAATGTTTGCTGCTTTTTCGCACTCATTCTCTTTTAAATAAATATAGCATAATGATGGACAACCGCTTTTACCCAGATTACGTTTCGAAAGTTTTGTACTCTGTCGCGCTATATAGTATATTGAGTCTATATAACGTACAATTTTTACATTAAGTTTGATATTACACATTACCATGATACAACTTGCGATCTGGGTTTCTTGGTAAACAATGCGAACAAAGACGGGCAGCATTGCTTGTCTTCGTGCTGGCAGTTGCATACAGATTCCAAAACGCGAAGCAAAGGCAGAAAGATGCGTTTTTGGTTTCGCTGCACCAAACAGTATAAGCCGGAACGCGAAGTGTGCGAGGCTCCACGGAGGGTGCATCGTCATCATTTAGGGTGACCAAAAGCCCTTACTGTCCAGCCGCGGTCGGGCGCGAAATATGCCCGACACTCGGAGCCGAGCGTCAGTGTCCGTCGCCCATCGCAGGGTCTTTTGTGCCGAGTACCGGCCCACACCACGGCGGGCGATGCGCCCTGGGCTCGCAGTGGGTGGCGGAGACCCCCACCGTGAGCCTCAGCACCCAGCGGAGCCTCTGTGGCGCGGCCATTCGTCAAGTGCCTTCGACAAACACGCGCATTGTCATCGCGGCCACCACCCGGCGAATGAGCTGCGTCCCATCCACTTGGCGCGTATGCAAGGGGCTCTTCCCGACTTGCGCGTATATATGGCGCACAATGTCGCCAAGCCTCTCTCGGAGTAGCGTCGACGATGATGGCGCCGCGGCCGCTCGCGCGAGCTCATTGTGGGCACGAAGGTTGATTTTGGGGTCCGCCAGATAGAACGACGCGTTTGTCGAGGTGCCAACGAACAGAGGATGAATTCGATACAACTGGCCTCACATGCGGACACTCTTCTCCCATTGTTGGCTCTGTAGGATGTTCCGCTTCAGATAGGCTTATTCTGGATGACGAGAGGCTGCCCTGCAGTGGCTGCGGGCCTTCCATTTGCCACCGCAGACACATCAATGCACTTCGGCACCCGTTTTCAGACGGGTGGGTTCGCACAGCGGGTGGCTGAGATGTGGCAGAATGCCTGTTGGTTTTACGAGGACTCGGTGTCGCGCCTTTTCTGTTGGCTTATCCCCTGTGGGTGCGCTCAAGGGTTGTGAATGAGATGGTATAGGAGTGCATGCTACAGGCGAGGGAAGGTGCTGTTTAGAATTGTTTAGCAGAACGGCGCCGTTCAAGGATGGGCGATAAATTAAAAGAAAATACTTTAGTGTTGATATAGTGATTGAAATTATATTCGCGTTTCTTAGTCTGCGTTAATAGCGGCGCTTGCTGAAACGCTACTTCAGAAGTCTTGTTATCGGAAGTTCACTTTTATAACCTTGTGACAATGACATCCTCTAATATAGCAAAGAAAAGCTGCATTATAGCATTTGTAGCCAATTAAGATTTCCAGTGTTGGCGCTTGCACTCGCCGTTACTCCGCTCTGCAGAAATTGAGTAAACATACTTGACTCGTGCACTCTACTAAACACCAAATACCGCAGCTAAAGTTGCGCACCTTGTGTATGCAAGCTTTGTCGAATGTATTGATGAAAAGAAAAACGACCGGCCATGCTGTAGATCAGAACTGCCAATAAGTACTACAGTCGATTGATTTGATTGATTGTTGTGATTTATTGGCGCAAGGGCCAGATGTGGCCAGAGAGCGCCAAGACGTACTACAGTCGACTTCAGTAGTTTAAAGATTTCACTTAATTGGACCATATACCAAATTCACAAATGGCTGCCTCACTCTTGTAGATAGATAGATAGATAGATAGATAGATAGATAGATAGATAGATAGATAGATAGATAGATTGATTATGGACCTCAAATGTCAAATATCGGATGATTCGAACAAGCAAACATTGTAAATGGTTGGATTACAAGAGCTGCCGGATACGCTGGAAACACTGACAGCTCTCAAACGAGCTTGGAAACGCTCTCAAGCTGCCAGTGATGACAAACTTCCTTGACGAAATACGCGCTGTTAGAGCACATATAGTGAAGCACTCCCGATGTGGAAGTGCTAGCGTGAGTTTTAGATCACGGAAACCCAACTCCTCCTACAATACGAAGGTATATGTGAACGTTGATGCCGATTCAAACGCATGCGATGCACAAACCCATGAACGTAGTGAAAATTTCGCCCGGGCCGGCTAACCACATGGGTCGTTACGAGAGCATATATAGCGCGATGACGAGGAGGTTCAGCAGCCACAGCCAACCACGGCGGAAGTGCCACGGACACTTTCGCCCCGCAGATGAGTACCGTGTGTATGCAGTGCCCGCTTGTGAGCACGGGTGGAGGCCCACCATGCCAAGATATTTCCAATAAACTTTCAATGCTATACGCCAACATTCGGCAAATCGAAAGCTCAACTGGTTGGTGAGTCATGTCCTCAACACAAACGAAAGACGGACACACGAAAGGGAACTGAAGTAGAAGGGGGGTGGTACCATGATAGACAGAGACAGTCTCACTGGTAATTGTCTGTCGGCGTTCTATAGATTCTAAATAACATTTCGCATTTTGTTCAGCACTTCTTCCTAGATAACTACAAAGAACGAGTACTGAGGTTGCACACGCTGTGACTTCTCTTTCTCCTTCATCGTCCTAAGATCCCAAGTCATGAATGAAAGCTTACCTATATCATTGAAAATCTATACGACGTATAATCAATGCATTCTACCAATAGACCTGATATATAGCGCGTGGTATGGGTCCGAAACATCTAAAACGTCTCTGGGAGCTTTTTGATAGTCCACGATTATGCGGACGACATTTCATTCACAGAAAAAAGAGAGAAAGAACGAAATATTAGAACTCTAACGAACAAAAACAAAATTATGGCAACTGCATCTTAATGCTGCAATGGACCACAATGATGATATCTTTGGTTGTGATAATGGGAACCAATAGAGACATGAAAGCGACTATAAGTTGATGAAAGCGTAGAATACATTTTCCCAATGACCGTTGCGTGTTGATGCGTTTTTGTCACGATGTCAAGTTAGAGGAACGAATATGCTATATGACAGCGCACAGTGCAGTTGGGGATATGAAGGATACATACGTTGGTTAATTTGCTAGGGCAGTCAGCCAAGGCTTTCAGTTGTTCTTAGAAACAGTGCAGTAGAGACGAAGGCATTATTTCTTCTCAGCTACAGGTTATTCGCGCCAGTGGGCGTAAGAATGTGTTTTAATAACTTTTGAACTGTTCAATTAAATAATTTAAGCTATATAATTTATGAGCTGTTAATAAGTTATCTAAGTAACTAAAAAGCTGACTAATGATTTATACGGGGTGTTTTTTTGTGTCTTTTACGTAAATTGTAAAAAAAAAGAGTGCCATTTGGCAAAAGTCTACTTATTGAGCTAGACTACTCTCAGAGGTGGACATTATTTTCACAAGAAACCAAAATGAATATTTGTCTAATTAACGAATTTTCGCTAATTCACTTTTGAACTAATTACTTCACGGCATATAATGCAATTTACAAATTGTTACCGGTGACATTGAAAGTGATATCCACTTGGAACGGATTATGAGGATGACACCAGTTTCGAGATATGCGTTTCCAATGTTGGCGCTGATATGTTTTGGGGTTGCAGTGATTTTTTGTTGAGCTTCAATGCATAAAATAGCGTTTTGTGAAAAAAAAAAGTAAGGGGAACAAAAGTGCATTTTTAGCTCAAGTTTGACAGCGCTCATTGAAAGCGCACGTGTGTAAGTTTCAAAATTCGTTCTACGTGGATGCGCCTTGTGAAATCACTGGCTTCAATTCGTGTATTGCATTTTTTGCGCTAAGGTTATTAGCTAAAAAGGGGATTAGCGCACACGCACGCACGCACGCACGCACGCACGCACGCACGCACGCACGCACGCACACGCACACGCACACGCACACGCACACGCACACACACACACACACACACACACACACACACACACACACACACACACACACACACACACACACACACACACACACACACACACACACACACACACACACACACACACACACACACACACACACACACACACGGTATTTAAGTCATTAGTTAACGTCTTTTTTTAAGGGAGGGCACATGTTCAAAATTCGGATGTGAATTCGGTCAGTGCTAATGACATGTACAATTAGCAGTCCTTTCCATCAGTTTCCGGGTTCGATCCCGGCTGCGGTGGCCGCATTTCGATGGGACGAATTGAACAAGATCTTGGGACCATGGCCTCTTATATCGCAGCTACAAAAGGCCGCTAAAGCGCTGCTGCGATTTCTGAAGGCTACCGGACTGCTCTGTGATGTAGAGCACTACGTTGGCAATATCACCAGTGAGCTTTATTTGTTTAATCTTTTCCGCCCCTTTTCTCCTTCCCCCAGTGTAGGGTAGCCAACCGGTGTCAGTCCTGGTTAACCTCCCTGTTTTTAATTTATCCTTTTTTTTTCTATCTCTCTCCACAGGAGCGAAATGAAAAGAACGCTCGTGTACTCAGATTTCGGTGGGCGTTAAAGATCCAAGGTGGTCAAAACTAATTCGGAGTTGCCCAGAACGGCTTGCCTCATAATCATGCCGTGGCTTTGGCACGTAAAACCCCAGACTCTTTTTCCTTGCCAGCAGAAATGAGGATCCCAAATCTGCCTCGAAGTACATTCGGTTGCCGCATAGGTGTTTTTTTCTTTTTTCTTGATGCGCAACAAAGGCTTACCGGGAAATAGCGTCAACAAATTTCGCCACAAGTTGGTGGACGGATGTTTCGAGGCTCCTTCGCATGTAGCGTTGAAGTTCGATCCTTCTAAGTGGAGGTGCCTTGAGCAGTGATTTCTGAAGAATTTATTCAGAAAGGTAACTGGTGAAGTTTAGGTAATTAGAATGTTAGTAAGCAATTATTGCACAATTTCTAGTATATATTGTCAAGGTACTATTCCTCTAGAGGAGCATCGACGAAGAAGACTCTTTTGATCTGGCACACGTTCTCGACCATATGGTTCAGCGCTGGGTCGTCTTGTAGATATAAATACTTTTTCCTTTTGTGTCTGCCTCCCCGTAGCACTATTTTGATTAATGTGTACAGATGCGGCTTTATCGTAAATTACCTTGTTTTCAATGCTTTTGTCAATTCTGTAGGGAGAACCATATAGTTTTACGATTCTCCGTGCATCGACGGTGTGCTGTAGAAACGTATCTTCGAGATAAAAAAAAATAATGCGGATCACACGCACTGTGGGAATCAGTGCTACGTGCAGCTTACAGATAGCTAGCTATCCAGCATTGTTTGAAAGAGAGAAAGACAGAGAAAAAAAAGAAGGCAGGGAGGTTAACCAGATGCAAGTCTCCGGTTTGCTACCTTGCACGTTGGGGGAAATGAAAAATGGGGGTTAGAAAAAAAAGCAAGGAGGAGCGAAAAAAAAATACTCTAACTATACTGCAGGCGTTCACTGAGCTTGGTGGATCGCAAAAAGCACAACAATGCTTTAACAGACGTCTAATAGGTTATCGAGTCACGTCTACGTTGGAAAATTATCTCTTCCAACAGAGGTCAGTCGTCAAACTTGTTGAGCACAGCCGTAAGTGAGCGTCTCTGAGCACAGTACTATGGACACTGGCACATAGTATGGCTGATAGTTTTTCTCTTCAACGCAGTGGTCACATGCTGTGATGCCGGTCATGGAAAGCATGGGCATTGGTGAAAGCCGCGCCCAGCCATAGTCCCTTCGGGGCAGTCCTGACTGTGGCCGAAGGCTTAAGTTAGGGTCCAGGGAACGTAGTCGTGTATTTCCGAAAATAGGCCCATTCCAATCAGATGGTGTGTGTTGGCGTGCGAATACGCGAAACTTTCTTGCAGCATCCGTCCTTGAAAGCGGGATCGATAAATACTGGGCTTCTCCGTGAGTTCATCGAGCCGCTTCGTCGGTAATTACCGATAATGCCGCGATGACTCGGTAACCACTGAAAATGACGTGGTGTCCCTTCTCGGCTAAGTGGTATATCGCTTCTGCAATATGAAATACCAATTGTTCATGAACCCCGACGCAATGCTGACAATAAACTCAGCATCGCCGTCATCGACTTACAGAAAATTGACCATTTGCTTGGTTGTTCGCCATGAATGAAGCGCAGTGCGACCCGAAGTGTGCCAAGTTCTGCAGCTGTCGGTGTTGTCCAGAGAGATTTATTGAAATTGATGGTGGTGGCTTTCGTCGGGATGACAACAGCTGCGATTGAGCTGTTCGGTATGATTGAGCCGACGTTGTATATATGTGCATGTACTCGCTGCATCTTTTATATAAGAGGAGCATGGTATGCTGTTTGAGAGCTGGCGATGACAACTTTGCTTTCTTCTGGATACCGGATAACAGCAAGGTGGACTTGGGGTTGAATGAGACACCAAGGAAGCGTCGAAGGCTTCGCTGCAAGGTGTGAAGTCAGATGGTAACGACTCATTCTGAGCTGATACAGTTTTGCAGAACGAGGTACGTGGAATTACGTCAGCGGTGGTTGCTTTTTGTTTATGCTTCCTTCTTCAGATAAGACTACCACGCTCGCCAGGACTTGTATTTATTTTTATTCTCGCTCATCTGTGATTGGTAGAAGAACCGCATAAAAAGCGCGTTCCACGAGAGTATACAGGGATTGTCTTCCGGGTCTCGGTTGTCCGTTTCTTGACAGCCAGCGGTCGTTCTGCCGCCGAATACATAACAGTGCTCTCTTAGTAGGTAGAAAAGCTAAATGGCGACAAGGTGTCCGGGCAAGATGTCTTAAGTGTGCCCTTAGCGCTTCAACTGTAATGTGCGTCGTGATGAGGTAATCTAGAGCGATCGCCACATTGAGGAAGGCCTACAGACAAATACGAAGAGTCTGAGCCCGATTGCCATGGATTGTATGTATTCTTGTTTTACTTGCGTTGGTTAGGGCGGGCAAGCTTTTTCACAGAAAGCCTAGCAGAAGCGCTGTTTATAACTGCAGCAAACGCTGAGACAGACATTCAATCCCCATGTTTTTCCGGCAAATAACATGAAAAAATTACAGATACCAGTCAACCGCTTCTATATGTACGGCACATGAGGGCGCCACGAGAGGTTTCTATCAATAATGAGACCTAAATATTTGTGCGACCTCGCATAATGTATAGTTTGCTCATTGATTGATATATTGTAATATGCCATGGGGTTAACGGGGAAAAATTGATCGACATATTTTGGAGTTCCTCAAAGCGGGTCGACCAAAGTGTTTGTGCAAGGCCAGCAGTTGTGTGTGGGGCGCGAGCGTGTGTGTGATAACAGCGGAAAGACGTCGACGATCGTATGACGCCGGCGGCATGGCTTCTACTCCGGCCATTTGTTGCTAGTTTTTCACATATAGATTGCTGGGTTCATATACATATGTACCAGTGGACCGGCGTAAGCGATAGAAACATTGATTTTTTTCGTGATCTGCGACTAAGTATTTACAATCGATCGTGCCTACCTCTATGTCATGTGGTCTGTATTTAAAACGACGATGACATTTGTCCTCCGGCGAAGAATCGTTAAAACCTGTTGGACCTTGGCAGATCATGAAGGCGATACAATGTCCCGTAGCTTCTACGTAGCATTAGACGTTACAAGGAAAGGACTGGGGAATGTCGGCAACTCCAAAAAGCGGTGCAATCTAACACGGTGTCTCAAAGCACTAGCTGTCACGAGGAAAAAAATGCGAGAAACTTGCACGTGACGGACGCGCCAAATGTTTCAAACAGCTAGTCGGCTTTAATTGGCACGCGAGTAGCACGCGTGCGATCACGGCGTACTTTCTTTTTTATTCAACATGGCCTATGATCGCACGCATACTTCTCGCCGTCCCTTTGCGTAGTAGTAGTAGTAGTATAAACTTTATTTTGTTCGAGATGGAGTTTAGGGAGGAGGGGAGTGCGAGGGCCCGTCCTCTTTTTCCTCAGGCGGCGGCCAGGCCTTACGCTTTGGCGGCGTCTTCGGTAATTTGGACGACCCGGAGTTGGAGATCCAGGCCTGAGCTGAGCAGTGCAGTCTCCCACTGCTCTAGGGTAGTGATGGGAAGGGGAGGTAATAAGCTAGTGCGTTTTCTGGTCCTTATCAGGGGACATTCCCACATGATGTGGTGAAGATCGGCTCTATTCCTGAGCATAATTTACAGTCTGCTGTATCTAGACCAGGATAGAGGTGACTGTGATAAATTTTTATTGTACTGTTTCTTCTGTTATTTTCTACCAAGCAGGCAATAAATACGAAGAAAAAAAAGCGATTATATGCTAATGATTAGCACAGCGGGCTTTTGTGCTAGAAGGCAGAGGTTCGATCCCACCGCTGGCCACGCATTTATTGAAGAGGCCCGAAACGAGGCGAGACAGGACCTACCTAGCTACCTACTGCAAAGTGCATGAAATGAGGCAAAAAAATGCTTTGCATTAAATAGCCAAACGAAAAGGAAAGTTGGCTTATTCGTACTACCTTGACGACCAGGCGACAGCCTTTGGGAACTTCGTGCCCCATTTGTACGTATCTGATAACATCCTGCTTGCCTCCGACTTCCTTTGGTTTAACTCTGACAACCTTTATGATTATTTTAGATGCGCCGGAGATTCGTCCCTATATTTCTGCAAGTTTCAGATTCGCCTTCGCAGTACCTGACATGCGTTGGGTACACCGACTACGCGTTGTATTGGCCTCACTTGTCTCGGCCCCACCCTAGCCAGCTACTGAATGCTGGGGTCGACGTCGGCGTTCGGCACGCTGCGCACATATCGCACATTGCGTAGCGTGGCATTGGATTCTCTCCGCCTGCGCCGATGGCCCGATGCTCTGATGATGCGATCACTCGTAAAACAGCAGACATCACAGAAGCGGGCTTCTCCGCACAAGCTCTCTTATTGTGGAGAAGCCAGCTCCATATATTGTTCGGCGCTTCGCAGGTACCATGCACAGGCCTGTGCACGGGCTCACAAAAGTTTCAAAATTGCAGAAACTACGAAAGAGCTCTCAGCGGGCATCGTGCAACTGAGGGGCGCATTCCGCTTTTCAGACTGGAGCCTGGGGTGTGCGCATAGCACCTTTTAATTTCTGTATGCATGCCGA
This sequence comes from Dermacentor silvarum, assembly GCF_013339745.2. Taxonomy (NCBI): domain Eukaryota; kingdom Metazoa; phylum Arthropoda; class Arachnida; order Ixodida; family Ixodidae; genus Dermacentor; species Dermacentor silvarum. Next base: position 36,429,004 of record NC_051154.1, read on the forward strand.
GTCCACGAAGTATTAGCAAAAATTTTCAACTTTCACATGGCGAAAGCATTTGTGGGTTCCTGAACAGCTCCTGCTACAACTGCACTAAGCCGCATGCGTGTTCATGAGCCACATACTCGTGGAGGTATAGGGCGTATCGTGTTCAAGATAAGCGGAGCGTTCAAGTTATTAGTAGATGTTTGTGAACATAATCTTTCAAGCTTTCTTTGACCATTCAATCATCTAAATTTCCGTATACGTGCAGAAAAAAGTCGTGCGAAATGCCGTTTTTGTAATTCAAAGCGAACAGGTTGCTTTGACAAGGTTGCTTGGGCAATACAAAGGAGGCATGAACGAAAGAAAAGAAAAATACCTAGGCCTAAAGCATCCTATAGGTAGCCTTCAGTTATTTTACTACGCAAAGAAGTTATGGCACAACGAGAACAACACCGGCGTCATGGTGTAAAAAAAAAAAAAGCACCAATCACTGCGTTACTAAGATGGCGAACGTTGTGTAGAATAGGGAGACAGAGCCAAAGAGAGAGAAAAAGCAAAGCCTAATGAAACAAAAGCGGAGAGTCCGGTCGGCTGGTGAAGCCCCTATCATTGTAACTGCGCGCTCTGGGATATTGTGGCTGCAGTTTATCTGTATCTGGGGAGTATCTTTTTGCGCACTGTGTATGAAAACACTGTTCGTGTGGCAGCGTGTGCGGTGTGTGGGACTATTTCCTGCCCGTAGTCACTACAGTAAACGTCGCCTCTGCGATTCACATCTCACCTTTTCATGTGCTCTATAGACAACCATACAGGTGTTAGTACGTCAAATATGCACGTTCTATGTACTGCAGCTGTCACTGAGCTGTGTATGACAAGCAGAAGGAGGAGGAAGGAGGAATAGATGGAAAGACAGGGAGGTTATATGACAAGCAGAAATCTTAACAGCAGATTCTGGTTTCTGGTATACTGGTTGTCCCACATATCTTGAGCCAAACTTTAAAATTATGGAAATGCGACATAGCTGGACAGAATCAAGGTAATGCTGTTGGCCGTCGCTTGGAGATGCATATACTGTTTCTTGCCTTCCGCCTAATTACACAATTAGTCTTAATTAATTATTAAATTTCTCAAATATTATAGTTTTATTAGAAGTGTCAATGCGAAAATTGTAGAGCGACATGAAAGACTTCCGATCCAGATTTGTATGGCTCAATACATGGTACATAAAAGTGTTTTTTTCCAAGCATGAGAGAAGCCCGCGAATACAAGCAAAGTACCGCGAGCGGCCAGTCGCGGGGCAATTTTTCGTGTATTCGCGGGCCTTTTTCATGCTTGGAAGAACACTTCCATGCAGCACACAATGGGCAACATAAATCTATATCGGGAGTGTTTCATGTTGCTCTACAATTTTCTCATTTACACTTTTCATCTAATTAATAATATTTGGGAAGTTGAATGATTATTTAAGACATTATGTAACTAGGCGGAATGCAAAAAAAGAAATTATCTGAGTATCTCCAAGTGACGGCAAACAACAGGACCTTGGCTCTGTTCAGCGACGTCGCATGCGCATATTTTTAACGTTTGGCTCAAGTTACGTGGGACAAGCTGTATACTGGTGCACTTTGCGCATCTCGCGCACATGAAATATGAAGGGCGGCCTGTGAAAGACAATTCAGTCGAGCAAGTATCGAAATCCTGAAGTAGTACCCGGGAAGGCGTACATGTAGATTTGAACGTGTGCTGTTTATACGTTGGGTAATAATAATAATAATAATAACCATAAAATTATGTAAGCTAGGTTCTAGGAATTCGATGGTGCTTTGGCTCTGCGTCTCGAATCGTGAGTGCTTGCCTCTCTCACTCCGTTATATTGCCCAGCATTCCTGCGCATGACAATAAACAACCATATTTAGTTGTCACTTTCCTTTCCCTTTATGTATCATTTGTACATTTCAACTAAAAACAAGTCATTTTCCCTACGCTTTCCTTGATGTCATTGTCTATTGGTTTCATGTGACTCCATCTTTAGATAGAAGTTTTATGAATCAGAGGCCTGAGGGGCAGGTCATACTGTCATAGTTTCTCCATGTGCACTGACACTTCTTTAAACGCGCATTGTACATTACGCCCTAATTAAACCCATCCGACTCGTAGAGGAACTCGCGCATCTACAGCAACACGGCCGCGTAAGCGACAACAATGAAACGTCAGTCTATTTCTGCCACGACGCGAGTTGAGTTTGCCATTATGTTTTTACTCAACCGAAGCGAAACGGTTCAAAGGCGTGGACAGGGTCATTCCAGTTCCAGTCTCAAAGCTCTGGAGCAGCACGAGTGACGGCTGAGCGGGGGAGTGAAGGGCTTTGTGATGCGCTGTGAATTGAGGTTTGCGCGTGACCCGGCGCCGTGGAGAGGCCCTCGAGCCACTATGACGCGGTGTCTGTAGCGCGCAGGGGCGAGGCAGCGCGGTGTCACCAGGAGGTCGCCGATTGTCTTGAGGTCGCTATCGAGTCCACCGCAGAAGGCTGCCGTCTCCCTGTCGCTTGCTCGCCCCCAGTCGGTAGGCGCGCCAGGGCTCCATCGGCGGTCCACCCCGGGGCCACTCGACAAAATGGAGAAATAACTTTCGGCCGCCGTCGTCTCTCAATGGCCGTTCACGGGCCACCAGACACATAGAGTGCGCTGCCAACGCGAGAGACGTGGGGGTAGGTCTGGGAAATAAAAACGTTTAGGGGCTAAACGGAGGGCTGGCCGCATTCGCTTCTTTCGCCGCGGCGCAGCGGGGTTGCGGGCCGAGCACAGGCCCCAGGTCTCCCCCCCTTCCTTGTCCCCCTGCAGACGCCGCGGCCGACAAAAGGGCAAACACGCCGGGCCTTTCGCGAGTTCCTTCTCTGTGCCCGAATCTCGCTCAGGGCGGCTCGCCCCTGAGACGCGAGTGACTGAATCAATTCCTGGCCAGTTTGCAAAGCGGGATCGCTGTGTTGTTACCGGCCGCGGCTATATGCGTGTCTGCATGCACGCTCACTTCACCGCCTCTGTATCGTTTGTAAGCTCGAGGGCCTTGACAGCATAAAGCCCCGCGGAGCCTTTTCAACTATGCGGGCGGCGTTTGCCCAGTGGTCTCTGCCTAGTCGCAAAGCCGTTCCCGTATCGAGGTGAAATCTACCGACACTGCCTGTGCCAGGCGGGAGCGGCTCCGTATCTGCCGGATCGGAAATGTCCGAGCAGGGTGCGAAAACGAGATAAGTGGGTCAGCGCTCGCGTGTCTGCGGCAAAGGATTGTCCAGGCGCGAGCGAGCTGTGCCACAACTGGCAACTGATAAGATCAAAGCAAGGGCGAACAGCACCGGTGTCGTCGTTTGCTTTAGAGCAGCGCGCTCGAGTGTTCTCGATCCGTCCTGCAGCAATTCGTCAAAGCTCGAGAGTAACGGTCTTTGAGAAATGAAGTTGTGACTGGAAGCGTTACCACTTTCGAGCTGCGTCGCATGGAGAAATGACAGCTGCGACCGAATGGAGCGCTCTGGCTCTTTCTTGATGTCTAACAGATGCATCAATTTTCATCAGAAATGTCCTGCTAGAACATATCGCTTATCTCGTGTCCACGTTTTAACTTTCTGCTCCTGCCAAACAGTGAGTGGTGCTTCTGAACCATTCGACACTGCCTCGTGTCATTGAATTATAGGACGACGCTCATGGTCATTTTGGGAGCAGCTAGCTGTTACACGTTTATTGACTCCCTGTGCTCTTTGTTACTTATTTTGCATATGCTGCGAGTCCTCGTATGAGGTTTCAAATGATGCGTTCCGAGTCCATGGCACGATTCGTTGTGCCTCTTACATTGCTTGGCAAGGTGCAGAACTACCAATCATAAATATATGATTAAAAAAGTGCTAACGAAATTCTCATTTTACGATATAAGAGCAGGACTCGACTCACGTATTGCACTACTTGCATATACAACCTTTAATTTGCAAAGAGTAGTTTAAAAGAATGATCTCGGTGCAAATTAAAATTTCTTGCCTGTCACCTTAATATACTACACTAGTAAGTGCTATGCTGTACCATTAATTACACTATCCGATTATATATATAGTATAGCTGTGAGTACGCTTTTTTACTGTTACTGAGAGTAAATTAAGTGAGCTACTCTCGGCTTCTGCATAGTTTGATAAAATTAAGATCTGTGAATATTGATTGAAATCCATGGCGAGGAAAGCTTATTTATGAATAGATGTTAATCACAAAGAAAACACGTAAGTATTTCAGTAGACAGTTTTTGTGCCCGGAAATGATTAACGTTGGACATGAAGTCTCCAACACCGTATCATTCGGTGAAAACAGATTAGCGCAATGCGCGCGGCACCAGTGATTCTATATTGTTCCTTTTTTTTTTTTAATTCGAGAGGCGGGACGGTGAGGAGTACGGAGCAACGGCCCTGCACTAAGCGTACACCAAAGCGAAATGGCTGCAGCACTAAATGGACGGCGATGACATCTGTCGATACAGCTGAAGCACGGATTTTACCATGACCCAGTGTTACGAATTAACAAAAGAATTATGGCCCCTCTGCAGATGCCCATAATTATGATAAAACTGAACTATTTTAAACTATCCCAACATTTAACTTCCTTTTATTCCACTTTAGTCTTTGTTTAACGAAGCTGTTTCTCAAATGAAATGTTGAAAGATTGGTTGATTGATTGATTGATTGATTGATTGATTCCCTTCATTGCAACAGGTGGTACAATGGCCTCGGTGAGGGATTGGGGTAAAGGAGGAGAGGAAAAGAAAAAGCAACTCACTTCACAACGCCAGCCAATCGCGCAAATTCCCACAAGGAGATTAGCGTCTCTCTGGCATGCACGTCGTTCCTGGGTGTGATCTATACTCTTTAAGAGGGTTATTCGGGGTCGCAAAAGTTCGGTACGTTTGATATGTGCGAAATTTTTATCTTTGCCTCCAAATTCATCGTTCACATCCAGGTATCGTGTTTCGCGATTGCAAGGCTGTTGGCAGTGACGGGTATAGTCGCTGCCCTGTGGAGAAGGAGCGAAGCGGTACATATTATTTGAAGCAACTTCATCAACGCGATATTTGTGGCATCAAATGGAGAAACTGCTTTATCTGGACTAACGTGAGGCCCTGCATGTGCAAGCACGGTAAGCGTATACTTGTCGTGCGCACAGAGATACTGCCGAAAGGCATTAAAAATGGTCGTGCCGTATATCTAAGTTTTCCGGAATTTTTAAATATCGCCTGTGGAAGATAGCATAATTCTTGCCCTCGAGCTGGATTATTCGAAGAGGCGGCCATTACCAGCACGACAAATCGAAACACATATTCAGCTAATTAACAAACATTCAGTGAGTTCTTTGAGTGTTTTGCTGTCTAACGGTGCTCCAGGTTTCGTTTAATTTACTCTTAGTGCCCGTGTGCTTCGATATGAATGGGGCTTTAATTTCATAAATTTTGACAAGTTAATTTACTTATTCACGTGCCTGCAATAGCTCGAGCGCGGGACTGTAAGTTCATAACAACTTGACGGGTTTATTTCCTATTTAAAATCTCTAGAATATGAAAAAAAAAAAATACAGGAAACTGCATTTGAACATGGCGATTAGGTTCTGTAGCTAAAAGTCTGATACTGAACAATTTCAGACCCTAAACCCTATGGTCACTTAGGGCAAAATGGAAATAAAGAACGGGAAGACGCAATGTGTAGCGCTCACCTTGACCCCTGCTCTTTTTTATTTCAATTTTGCGATAAGTGACCATAGGATTTAGGGTCAGTAGTTTTTCGTTATGAACCGACTAGCCGAACAACACGTACTAAATGTTCGATGTTCAGTTCTGGTGCCACCAAAGTCAACGTTCAGCTCTGTGGAGGCTATACCGACGAAAAGACGTGGCGAAGACACGATTGAGTCGAGGCGCATATTCAGAGAACCACGTAAACTGCTGCGTATAAACAGCTTTTTTTTTCCCCTCCCGCTACATTAGCTCCCAATAATGTGTTACATTCCTTACGAGCAAAAAACACAATTGCCTTGGATATTATCACCCACATATTGTCACCTCATGTTTCGGCGTCTCGATATTTTCTGCCCGCTTCGATAAGGCATCATCATCACGATCGTCATCATCCCATTTAATGTCCAATTGCAGTACGAATATCCGCCGCGATGGCGCAGTGGCTGTGGTGTTCTGCTGCTGAGCACGAGGAGGTCGCGGGTTCGATTCCCCGCGGACGCGGCGGCCACATTCTGACGGGAAGGAAATGCAAGAAACGCTCGTTTACCGTGCTTATTGGTGCACGTTGAAGAAACCCAGGTGGTCAAACTTACTCCGGAGCCCCCCACTGCGTCCTCTCTCATAGCCCCAGTGTCACTTCGGGACATTGAACTCCTTTAATGAAAGTTCATATAAAAGAGCTGCTAAGCGTCACTGCTAGCACAAGCAGTCTCAGCTGATAAGGAAGCAGGATCGTAACCTGATTGTTCTCGTAATGCGGCTTTAGATCTTTTTCTTTTTTTTTTCACCACCGTCGTAGCGCGCGGCCAGAGCGCTCTCAAACAACCACCCGAATATACCTTTAGATAACCGTAGCCTATAGCTGCGCCGTATATTTTACTGGATTTTGTCAGAATTTAAAAGTGACCGAACTTCGAATTAGAAATTTTGCGCAGTGGTACTAGTTTGTGCTAATTCTATTAAGCAATGTACTCATTACATAAATTCATATTGTGGTCGATTATTGTTTGCTTCCCATAAAAAGAAGTGCTTTCTGTGTGTCACCCCAAGGCGAAAGCGGTGAAACAACGTTTCCATACATCGATATATGTTCCCATACATGCCTAATTTCAGCCCAAGGTCTACAAAATCAATCTTTCCAACTCCATGTATATGATCTCCGAAGTTGTTAAGCAATCTGATCCCTCTTCTTTGTAACGCAAAAAGTTTACCATTATCAATTTTATTTCCCGTTCCCCACACTAACACACATGCAGTAACACAATAAACCCACATATCATGGCACCGGTATACGATGCAATGACTGCACTTTTCAATGATAGCGGTAAGCTGCCGGTCATGATTTGGGAGTTCTTGTCCCTTTTACTACTTGGCCTAGGTAAAGGTATTCTGCACAACTTTTATACGCGTCACGAGTCTCTTGCCAGACTATTGAACATTATCTTCTATACGTCAATCCTCAGATCTACATAGAATCCTTATTGCGTACAGGGAATTTCACCCTTCTGTGTGTAGCTGCGTCAGTACTATATTTCAATTATTGCGCACCACTTCTTTATCGAAACCCGCCCTGGTTGCTTAGTGGCTATGGTGTTGGGCTGCTAAGCACGAGGTCGCGGGATCGAATCCCGGCCACGGCGGCCGCATTTTGATAGGGGCGAAATGCGAAAACACCAGTGTACTTATAATTAGGTGCACGTTAGAGAGCCCCAAGTGGTCCAAATTATTTCGGAATCCCCCACTACGGCGTGCCTCGTAATCAGATCGTGGTTTTGGCACGTAAAACCCCATAATTAAAAAAAAAATATTTATCGAATTGCAAAGTGCGGGTTAGCCGCGACTTGAACAGTGCATTGATGGGAAGACAGCTAAGAGCGTAGAAGCTAGGAGCGCTTCACTCTCAAGCACCCGCATTGTATTCAGCGGAGTGGCTCCATAGCTTATGCGAGGTACTCATTCTGCAAATACGGCAACACAGAGCAAGCGTTCAAGTCGGGCTTGATTTGATTATAAAACATATCTTGCTGAGTGTGCTATTGCTAATACACATTTCAACATGCATTCTAACTTCCCGTGGTGCAGATGAACAGTAAAATGTGTAGCGAAATGTGAAAAAGAAAAGTACAGTAAAACGAGGCCACGAATGCTCTCCAGCGCCCGGATTTGTCGTTGCTCTCTATCCCGTACTCCAGTTGCGGAAGTGTGCCAATGATGATCGCCAAAATAGAATTACCGTCGGAACATGGTTGCGAGCACCACATGCTGTGCAGCACCTCAACAAAGCTAACAGTGTACATCCGTATCCCCGCGGAGCAAAAGGCGGCGGCAGTGTGGAGCTAATCTCAGGGTTTCGCGTAAACGACCTCTTAAACATCGCACAGGGAGCGTGCGCGTAAGCTTCCGCAGATATAAAAGGGCTCAAGACGGATTAGGCCACTCCATCGCGCCAGCCGACAAAACTGTCCCCTTCCGGCGGAGCGCATCTCGCGCGGCGCGAGCCGCGCGAAGACACGGCGTGCCAAATCCGCGTGTCGGATTACACGGTGCCAATATGTGCTCGTGGTGACGCCGAGTGGCGATATCTGCGGCCTCGGCAGCCGTGGCCGGCTTTCATGGAGTGCTCTCGTCGGCACGAAGCTCGGGGGTTCCTCCCCCCCCCCCCCCCCGCATCCAGACCCCCCGCGCTACTCTCCCCATATGGTGGAGCCCCACTTGAGCGCTGGCAGAGGGGGCAGGCCAATGGTTCCCCGTGGCTTTTAACGACGGCATGCTCGATCACGCCGTTGCGGCAGGGGGCCCCCCCTCCGCTGAAAGTCGACGCGGGGCTCATGAGTGTAGGACGGAGGTGATGGGGGACACGAAAGGAAGAAAAAAAAAAAAAAAGAAAGGCCAAAGTAAGCCAGCCAAAGCGTTGACCGACCGCTGAAAGGCGACACCCCGACCATGAATACCTGGAGAGGCCATTTTTCTGTCCGACACACACAAGAGGCTCGTTTTCAATGGCTTCTCGACTCCTCGAGTCGAAAAGCGCGCCTTTTCTTTCTTCCGGATCACGCTGGAGTGGATGATACGTGTTCGCGCGGCACTCGGATCTCCTTTGCCGCATTTTCCTTTTCTTTCATTTTTTTTTTTCACCCTCTGCCTGCCCGCTCCCTTTTTCGCATGCGTGCACTCCTTAACCGGCTTTCCGCACCGTGTCGCTTGCCGCTTGCCGCCCATTCTTCGACGCGACAAAGATGGGAGCCCGTATGAAATCGAGACGTACCCCCCCTTCTCTGCTGCAGTTTCATTGCAGTCTCACTCCGGGACATCCTAGCCACATCGGTGAGACTCCGCCGTGAGTGCGCAGACAGAAAAGAGGGGGAAAAGGCGAACAGTTATGAAGAGCCAACCGAGCAGCAGCGCCAGGGCGGCGTGTATACAATCGTCAAGGGGCGACCCAAAAAGAAAGACAAATCGACGCTGGGCGCGCGATGCTCAGGCGCCGGACTAATTTATTTAGGGGAGCGATCGGGGGCTCGCGAAGGAGCAGCAGCCAGCGCTCAGCTCGCGCCTGAGGCGGCGCACAAAGCGCACGGTGGGGCGCGTATGACGGTTGCGGCGCATAGGTTCCTCTGGTCGTGACGCGCCCCGCTCAGCCGATGTCTCCTCCAACATATTTCGCCGAGCTCCTCGTTCTCTCTTTCTGGCCTTTTGTAACAACTTCGCTCTCCCTGGCGCTTGCCTTCTCCCATCAGTAAGCGCGCGTCAAGTGGTACGCGGCGCTGCTGAGGATCAAGCCACGTCACCATGACCTCGGGCCTCGGTTAGCTTGTGGGTCGGGGTTTCTGCGTAGCACGCAGCTCGCTTATCGCCTTAACGCATGTTATAGATGTGGAGGCTTTCGCTTTTTATCTAGCTCACGAGATTCACACGAGCCAAGTGCGGCCTTCAACACGCCTTTGACGGTTTTAGCTTGATCCTTCTTGTGGTAGCAATGAAGGCGGGGACGACGGGTTATAGGGTCCTGATAGTCATATTTTGGTCGGGCCGTGCTGCAAAAGTGCAGATGAAAGGTGTAATGCATGTTATCGGCTCATTATGTTTCAGTGAATTACATATCTAAGTTACAAGCAACGTCACCCACACCGGTATGCTATTGCACTCAAAACTTTGTTATTTTGTTCCTTTTTTGCGCTGTAACCGAACAACCCACGCATCACACAAAACCCGCTTGCCTCTCAAGACGTAAAAAAATGTAAAGAAATATCAGGGAGAGAGAGAGAACAATTTCACCACTTTCTTGGGCTCTGAAATCATTCACTTCGACAGAATCAGGCTATCACAACGGCCCCCACCAGATTGTTAACTAGGAACAACTTCTTTGCGATGCACACAAGGTCTCAGAGACTGGTGCAAACCAGCGCAGAAATTAGCGAGCGCCACGCATTGGTTTCTGCGTCCCGCTCCGAAGTGAACATTGCCGCGGGGACGTGAGTTCAAATCCCATGCAATGGTAGTGGTGTGCAAAATTGTTTTTTTCTTCGCCCTACGACGACGTTGAAGCTGAGTATGCGGAGGTGGCCTGACGGCACGCTATAGTGATGACGTCGGCTTAACGGAAGGAATGCTGCAAGAGAATTTGGTCTCCCGAACTGGCCGCAAGCGTGTGTTGTGAGAGCCTTTCTGCGTCTTTTGATTAAAAAATACATGCATGCATACACGCATTACGAGAGCTCCTTCCGTTTCCATTCCTTGAGCTACATTGCAATGCTTGAAAACGAGGCAACCATTTAGCATTAACACCTTAAGTTTCAGTGAATGTGTTGTATGAGTAAACCTAACCAGGGCTTCGCGAAACGGTGATATGGCCTCCTCGAAACGTACCTATAAATTATACTAAGCGTGATACAGGAATCTCGCGTAAAGCCGGAACCTCGCGGTAAATGGGTGGGCAGAATAAAGTTTACTTTTAAAATGTGACGGCCTCTTTAGCCTCCGGGGAAGCATTGAACAAGTGCTCCAATGTGTTAGGCAATGCTCATACATAGATTGGCACGTCCCAACGTCTGCGGTTTTCTTCGCTGAGATCGTTTGCTATATGGCTATAACTTTAAAATATTTTGTGTCAATCATTCACCAGCGACTTCACTGGCCTGACTGTTGTCATTTTCTTCCTCGTTGTCAATAAACTGTGCGACGAGTTCAACGCCCCCTCGGACTTTGTTCCCTTCGTCTTCGGAGTTGACTTCAGCCAGCCTAAATCAACGTTCTATATAGCTTTTAAGACGGCTTCAGCATTTCACATATCGTATACTTAAGCTCGTAAACGTTGTCTTCTTTCTTGACTAAAGCCCGTTTCACATGGTGCGATTTTGTCTGCGAATTCGCACGTCCGAATTCGCAGCTTCTGGACAAAGTCTGGTTAACCTACCTTCCTTTCCTTCCTCCCTTCTCTCTCTCTCTCTCTCTCTTCCTTTCTAGGTATGATTAAGAATTGGTCTAAAGGTCGAGCGTACGCTGTTTGAATTGCGGCTCACTACCCCTGAACATTTTTATTTTTGTTCAAACACTTCTGACGGCTGCCAAGTCATTTTTTTTTCTCGTGACGTTTAGACCCGGGTCTACGAGAATGGGTCTGAAATGTAAACGACCCTGCGCGTAAGCACGTTTGGCCGAGCCTGCAATGTGCGCGTGCCTTTTAGCCTATAATAAGAGTAAAAGCGCAAAGAAAGTTGCACCGCACTGAACCAGAAACTCTATTAAAATTAAGCCACCACTCAAAGGGTACGAGATAGTTTTAAAGTATATGACTCACTTTGAGGTGTTCAATTCAGCGGAAACAAAGCGCTGGTTGATTCTCATAAGTTCACGTTTTGTCACATGACACAAGGAAGATGCGTGGTAGGCCGATATGCTGCAATGTTTTTCTCGACTCATTTTTGTTATTATCCGTCAATCCAGGCTGGCCGATTCTGGTGGTGGTGAGTATTATTATTATTATTATTATTATTATTATTATTATTATTATTATTATTATTATTATTATTATTATTATTATTATTAATATTATTATTATTATTATTATTATTATTATTATTATTATTATTATTATTATTATTATTATTATTATTATTATTATTATTATTATTAAGGTGGTTCATGGCATTATACATTGTCCAAAGTTTCTTAATCATGTGCAATTTTCTGTGCAGCAAAAATATACCAAGCAACGTCCCGCGTTTTCTGCGCGCGTTGCAATAGAGGCTGTCGTATGGCTCGACTAAAAAAAAAAAAACAAAAAAAAAAAAAAAAAACCGCAATAAATATTCTGTCTGTATTTACATACTTCAGAGTTCATTTCCTTTGTTTTGTATATATGTAGTTCATCATGTTCTATGATTAACTCCCTTTTACCCCGCATCTTCGTTTTCTGTTTCTCTATTTGTTTTTCTATATATATATATCTCACATTGTCTTCCCAATTTGTCTTCCCTGTACATTTTGTCTCGCCTATTACTATTTAAGTGCACCAGTACGAAGTCTCCCTAGCTGTTCCTGGGCACTATAATTAACACTTTACTTATTTATTTAGTTATTTATTTATTGTTTCTAATCGCATCCCCATTAAACTTGGTGGTGACAAATAACGACCTAACATGCTTGAGCTAATCAAGTTTACTATATACATATATTGTAGTCTAGCAGTTTGGCTATCTCTACTATATTGGGAAATTACCCATGCCTGCAATATTTCCCGGCTCCATCTCTTCAGGTTCTTCCACCAATGCTCTAAACGTCTCTTGCTTATCTCGACCACTGACCAGCTAACGATCCCACCAGCTGTGAACCCCAGCGCTTGTGGGAGGTGGACGTTCCCTTCGGTCCTAGCTGGGTGGATATCTTCGCATTCCGTCAAAATGAGCTGATTTGTCTCCGGTGGCAACGTACTCGGAGCACCGCCCATCGCAATGACAAAGTACCGAAAGTAATTCCGGCCCTCGTTTTTCTCTTTCAATGTGTGGTCTTCCCACTGTGACAGAATACTGTGCGGGTGTCGTTGACGTCTTTTGCCAGATACAGCGGAACAAATTATCTCCCCTTTAGTCGTAATCATTCGTAATTTTCGCTGTTCTGTTCGGGGAAAAAAAATTGGAGGACGCTAAAGCTTCGCCTTTAAGAGTAGAACGCGATAGCGTTATCGGGACTCGTTCGCATCGCATCGTTCGCATACGGCAAGTAGGCTTCATTCACTGCAACACTGAACGTGGAAAAGCCAGCTTGCAAAGACCAAGCTTACACTGATCCCCTCAAAGGCGGCTTCACTTTTAAACTGAAATGCATGGCTGGAAAGAAGTTTTTCCAGGAGCAATATAAATGGTCTTATATTAAAATGGGAAGGCCCTAGCACCTTTTTTTGTTATTTTATTAATTGTTTGCTATTGCCCCGACGCGCGCAGGTCTGGTAGAAATGCTGGAAAAGGGGTTTGTGTTTGAGTTTCCTCGTAGCAGAATTAGGTTTTCTCGCACATTCAAATTACAATCCGACGCCGATCGGTAAACAATCCGACGGCGAATCCAACACTGAATGGTAAAGTCGTACTTTACCATTTTTCTGACGGAGTTCACTGTGAGAAATTCAATTTTTGTTCACCAAAACCTTGCACCACGTGGAGGGCCTGCGCGGTCGATGTGGTTGGATGATTTTCTCCGCCACCCGCGATCACACGCCGGTTGCCGACGCCGGATTTTCTGCGACACGGGACCCTAAATGCTATCGAGTTAAAAAAAGTGATAATAAACATCACGCTTTCGGAGATTCGAAGCGCGGGAGAAGGATTGTGAGGGACTGTTTCACGACAGTAGGTGAACACACACACGCGCGCGCACGCACGCACACGCAAATAGGCTTAAATAATCAAGGAACGTGCTATAAGTAGGACTATAACGTATCTCGTGTTTTGAGGTGAAACTTTACATTGTAAGCTCTTATCTACGTACGTGGGGCAGGAGGAATCGTCTTTCTCGCCTTCCATTGAACCGATTTCAATTAGGTTTATTGCATTTAATTTAAAAATGATTAAATATTCCGAAAACTGGGAGGTGATTACATATTTAGGGCATAATTTGTTTTACAAAGATTATCGAAAACTAAGGCTCGTATTCGCAGTGCTTCTTACGGAAGTGCGACGGTGATTGGACGCCACCACGACGATTGTTTGGTTATCACGTCGATCTCTATCGCGAGTAGCTGTCGGTCGAGCACCGGCAAATCAGGAAACGCTTGTACGTAATAGACAATTCGTAAAAATGGTCTCATAATTCTTAAAACTGAGTCATTATGTTTAAGACACTACAACTTCGTAATGAAAGCAGACATCACGTGGCTGCATCAATAAAAACACCACATCTAGACAAATTTGACATAATTGTGCACTGTTATGGCATGTAGAATTAATCTGAGTATAACGCTTTCGCAAAACTCACGTAACTGAGGTGAAAATTCCACGTAAGCTTCAAATGAACGCATAATATTTGTCTGGTTTCTAATATATAGATTCTAATACACATTCTAATAGATACATTCTGTTTATCGTGAATGGAGTCGGTAAGTGTATGGTGTTTCAATTTTCTATATTTAGCACTTTGGCAATTTTCGTGTAACACTTGAGGCCACAAATAACAATTCTGCTCTACCTTGTCTCTTAAACGCAGCAAACATTGTTCAAATTTGTACAGTGGTGTCCCAAGGAGAGCATTTCTGCATTTTACATGTGTATGAATAATGAAATCGTATTTAGGAATTTCGGGAAAGTTCACGAATGTCAACGTTGAGATGAGCTTTGGACCAGCACCCTGCAGCAGGCCATGGTGGCAAGAAGTGATTGGTCGGGATGGACATGGCGGCAGATAATGGCAGCGGTTGTCGCATTTAGCACGCTTCCAGAAAAGTGTAGGCGAGCCGAACCCACCGTGATAGCTGCTCGTTGGCTCGGTGGAAGAGGACCAAGCATGTTTTCCGAGCACTTCTCCCATAACCCAGAGAATGCGGTATCTGTCGAATCTTGACGGCGGCTTCGCGGTTTACCTCTGAGCCTCGTTCAGCTCTGTTGCGAACGGGGCTCAGGTAAGCAGTCTATCAGCTTGACCTCTTTTGCGCTATCGAATTAAAGAACCGCAGTTACTTAGATCATGCGTCAGATGTTGATAGCGCATTTCTGTATTGTCGACATGCGCGCAACAACATTTGTCATACACATGCGTATACGTATATGGTGGGTCGTTTCCAATAAACTCTGTTTTAGGTCGGCGCCGTGCTGTCGTCTCTGCTTCTGTCGCTGTTTTCTTGTCTGCGCAGTTAGGTGTTTATGCATATCTCCCTATCCCTTTCTGCGTTTAAATGGCCTCCTTTATATATGGAGTAACTTTTGACGACCTCTATTACCTTCTGATGATGGTGCTTGCCTCTTTTAATTTCTACATGTGAATGTCATTCTCTACCTGTGGAGAAAATGTTTTCACCCTTAGCTGTCCTGCGCATCGTTGGTATTGTGCTTGTAGACGTGACTACAGCTCTCTTAATCACTATGTATATACTGTGCATGATGCATACATCTCATTTCCTCTTCATAATAAAATATCCCCAAAATATCCTACCGTTTCGGCTCCGGTCTTAGCATCGTGAAGTTCCTGGCTCAATCGTGGCGCAGCCGGTGTTGACGAATTATTGTATTGCTTTCCGTCGTGTGACTTTTTTCACCTGACGACCAGCGGCGAACACTGTTTGGCGATACATTGCAAGATCGGTCGAAACAACCAGACTCTACGGTACCAGGCGAGACTCTACGAGATCTAGCGAGAGCTTGTTAGAAACGTCGTTAAAGCTGCCTATAAGCGCTTTCTGCTTGAAAAGAAAATCGAGCCTCGTTTACACTGTATAGAATGTACATCTCAGTTCCACCAATCACATTATCAAACGTGGCTTGTTTATTTGTTTGTCATCGTCGTCGCCGCGTATAGGAGTAAAGAAAAGTTTTCAAGGTGCGATAAACTCGGTGTGCGTACTCTATAGTAGGACGTATAATGCGCGCTCGTGACCGTAAGATCGTAAAGTAACAAGGCTCCTGCGGAAGCGCCATCTAACACAAAGGAAACGATGACAGAATGCGGTGGTTCGGGGAGAAAGCGCCAGCGTTCCTTCGCAAAAATAACGAGCGCGAAGGCACTTTATGCTGTCGAGTGGAGCTTCTTTGTCGATTCGATGCGCAAGTTCAATGGCCGAAACGCCGTCAACGTGCGGCGAGTTGGCTTTCGGGACGAAAGCATAACGGGCTGCTCAGCCCCGGTACGTTCGCGACTCGCTTAACCCGTCGGGTTTTTGGCACCTCGGTGTTGCTGCCCCGAGCGCTTCTGAGGGCGTTAAAAGCGGCGCGCGCAGCGTGTGTGCGGCGCGTAGTCACTTGCGGTTACGTCTCTGTCTCTATGGACAAGGGTTTGACGACCGTGCGCGGCTGCGGCTCCTTTCGCGGCATAAGGGCCCAACGTACCCGGTCTCCCCACTTTCGCGAGGAGCGCCGGTACCAGGCCGCACTTTGGTGCGAGACGACCGGCCTCTCTTGGGCGCCCATTGAAGGAGACAACTGCGCCAGTGTGCGTTTATTGCCCTTCAATCGGACCGCGCGGCCGCAGAGAGAGACGTCTCGAGAGAGAGGTCGCCAAGCGGGCACGCAAGGTGTCCACCGCAGTGGCGGCGACCTTCAAAGTGCCCCGCTGGGCGTAACCTCATGCATCACTCTGTCAGCGGCGGCCGCTGCGCGACACCTCGGGCTAGCGCGGCCGTAATCAGGAGCAGTCCTTCGCAGGAGGCGGACCCACAGCGGGCGCGCAATGGAAACAATGGCGCGCGATGCGAACCTATTCCTCCTTGCTCGGTGAACCCCCCCTCCCACCAAGATGCGGCGCCTTTGTAGCCCTCGCGGGAGCCCCCGGCGACTTTGTGCGCCCACTGTACGCGACGGCGACCAGGGTCCGTTTGTTCGAGTGCGCCGGTGGCGCGCGCGCGCTCTCTCGCTGGGGCTCGTTGCGCCCGTATTGTTGGCTCCCAGCGACCGCCGAAGAAGAAGAAGAAGAGCGTGCCGCTTGTTGGGGGCGTGGGGCAGCGGAAACCTCATCTCTCTTTCTGCTTGCCGTCTCTATTTCGCGCTCGGATCACGCATGTCGGATGCACGCATGCAGCTTCCAGAGCCGCTGCGGTCGAGTGTCGGTTTACTGGTGACCGCGGGCCGCGCTGACTCACTGGCGCGTCCTTTACGCGTGCACTAGATTCCCGGAGTGTACGAGGCAAGCAGCTAAGCTCAGCTGTATTGTTTCTCTAATGGCAGACCAAGCGAAGCTGAGCGACGCCGGCAAACGCCGCTAACTTGGGCGTCAACGGGCTCTCACTTCCGCCTAGGGACACTCAGCGATTCACCATGTGCGCTCGACACAGCTACTTCTGACTCACATTGTCACGGCGTAGTGAAGAAGCAGAATTCGTTATTCGTGTTGCGTGTTTAAATTTAAAGGAGCCACAAGAAGAAGGCACAGAGACCACAGAACACTTGCAGAAACACTACTATAGAAGGAATCGATGCGCGCAAGAAATGGCGCGCGTAAAGCCAGGGCTGGTAAAGGTAAAGCCAGGGCTGCTTGATTAAAAGACGTGTGTGTTTTCATCTAGCAGCCGTGGCAAAGAAAACGCAGTGTATTCAGTTATATATTGTCAACGGAGAGAGTGAGATCAGTGATAAAGGAAATGCAGGGAACTTAACCCGGCTTAATGGAAAGCGAAGGCATGCGCATGCATGCACTCGGGACACAGCTAAAAAACAAAAACAAAAAAATCCTAATCTTGCGCCTGCTAAGAGGTCTATTTTTTTGCGAAGCTCCCATAAAAAAATTAAATATAGCTCCCCCCCTTACACACACGCACACACACGAAGAGACAAAGAAAGAGGTTTACTGTCATGCTTGAAGCACAGCTGCAAGACAAATATAGTAATTATAGAGGACCGGTTAAAGAAAAGTCTTAACAGCAACCGAAAACAGTGGCAGCTGGTCCTACGATAATGACGAAAAAGGTGATGATAGCATGATAGCTCACACATCGCAGACGCGCCATCAGAGCCTATATAGGTGACAAAGGTTGCCTTTTTTTGGCAACTACTGCAAATTAAACGTGGTAATCATATAGGTAATGATGATATTTCCTACAGAGACCACGAATTCTTCTTCAAAATGTATTGCATGCACAGCTATCGCTGTAAAGAAGAAATACATAATCACACGAAGTTATTGTTTTTTTTTTTTTTTTTGTTCAACAACATTGTCTCAAACTTATATGATGAGCAACCGTTACAAAATCATTTTTCTCACTGTGCGGCGACTTCCATGCCCATAGATGCTCGCACGAATAGTTCCTATGCGTGTATACATATGGCTCCTTCGGTCAACGAAAACGGTAAATCACGCAGTTGAGGAAGGACGGTGTTGTTGCGGGAGTTCCTTTCGCAAAGATGCAGGTGCATGAAACACAGAATATGAGCAAAACAGGCACACTAGCAGTCTATCTGCTCTGTTCATAAAAATTATATGCTGCATACAATTCGTTTTCGTTTGTGTTCTTATTTTTTAGGCGCGCTAACTGGTCCATTTGAGCTTTTTCTTTTGTACCTGTAATAATCCACAAGCGAATAACAATACTGAACGATCGCGTGTTGCGGGTCAAGTGCACGTTTGAAAACCCCAGACGATCCAATCAATCAATCAATCAATCAATCAATCAATCAATCAATCAATCAATCAATCAATCAATCACCATTTACTTAAAATTACACGGAGATAACTTTATTCCACACGGCCCCTGTCCGCGACTCGATGGAGAGATATAGGTATACACATTAACGGTTTTTAAGGAAGTAACGCCCACGAAGTGAACAAAATAACGGGAAATAATTTTCGCATTTCTCAACGCCATTGAAGTTGTGAAACAAGAAACAAAGCTTGATGAGATGGAGCGTCAGTTTCATATAAACACCAGTGTCGGCAATAATTAATGTGCCATCATCGTCGTCCACAGCATTATGAAGACGCTTTCCCTCACCCCGCCTTCACCCGGTCTCTCTGGTTAACAGGCGTTATTCTATTCTCACAGACAAATAAGTATATTTCCGCGATCGTTTCCGTCGCTCTCCGAAGTTTCTTCTCCACGCTTTGTTTTCCCGTTGCTGTGTGCGCGATCCGTGACTTCGTAATATACGTCATCTGCCCTAATTGAGCTTTGGATACGTAAACACCACAAATTTATACATAAACTTGTTTTTAGACGGAGCTACTATCAGAGTTCACGAAGGACGATTCTTTCCAATCGGAAATGTACACCCGTGAGCAAAAGTATACGGACTACAGGGTCGGCGAAAAAACTGAATTTCTTGGTAATTAACACGGATAAACTGAAATTGACGAGTACACTGGAAAGTTCGCAATGCCAAGTTTGGACTGCAGTCATCACTTTCCAGTTTCATTCGCAGTCAGTTGAAAAAATCGGCTTTTTCGCGCAATCCCTGGTCCGTATATTTTGCTCACGGGTGTACGTTTCGGCAATGTGACTCGTACCCTAAATTCTGTGTTCATTTCGAAAAACAGTAAACCTTGACTGTAAAATTTATGCGCTCCTCTTCCGAGTCAACGATCAATCGTCAACCACCTTCTAAGCAAAGCTTAAACAATTCGAACAACCGTGTCGAAGTATCTGCAAGGTTGTAGCTCAACACTAGAAAAACAGCCTGGTGGTCAGCAGTCATTTCGAAACATTTGAAAAATGTTTCATCCTTTGTCTAAATTTGATAATCAAGACGGTTTAACCCAATCTATCTATTGACGCTGTGTGAACCGTTTTCTGTTCAACAAACAGTGGCCCACCGCCATGTATCTCGGTGCATCATATTAACACTTGTAAAGTAATGTTGTACTTGTAGTAATATGAAGAACACCTTCGTTTGTTTTCTCGTATATCCTGTGAGATATTGACAGACGCGAAACCATCGTGGGTTATAGGCAAAACATTTTCCCTCTAGAAACCATAAGAAGAAATACGTTATACCTGCAAAAAGGGGCGGTCAACGATATAACCTTATACTGCGGCCGGCGACATACATAGGCAAGCAGGCACGTGTTTCAACAGTCCGCCCAGAGAAGGTAGTTTTCACCTGCTTTTCTTATATTTGTACCTGCTATTGTGCACGCACGCACGCACGCACGCACGCACGCACGCACGCACGCACGCACGCACGCACACACGCACACACGCACGCACGCACGCACGCACGCACGCACGCACGCACACACGCACGCACGCACGCACACACACACACAAACACACACACACACACACACGCACACACGCACACACACGCACACACGCACACACGCACACACGCACACACGCACACACGCACACGCACACGCACACACGCACGCACGCGCGCGGTGTCTGTTTTTGTGGTGCAGTAAGTATCAAACCGAATATTAAACGTTCCGTTGCTAGTACAACGCTGTGTCGTGTGTCTTCTTCGCTACTGTCCATGTCAGCGTTTTCGTCAGGAAACCTTTCTTGCAATGTGCATCCAACGAGCTCAGGCAAACACTATGCAGTCGTCCGTACGCGGCACTTCCTTTCCTCGTTCGTAATGACACTTCTCTGCTTTGTTCTTGTGTGTAAGGCGAAGTGTAGCGCGAAGTACAGGGGGAAACGTTATTTCGTATACGTGAGCGGCAAGGCGAGTAGCGAACATCCCATAAGGAACGCCTTGTCAGTATACAGACAAGGAAGCGTGTTTAGTAGAAAAAACTGCGTATACGACATATCATAAACTGTTCGTATACACTGGTGGTCGATGTGGTAGAATTAATCGCACACATTCCTAGCCGACATATTTGGCACATTGCTTATTGATTTTGTGACACTCAACGCAGCCCCAATAAAGTTTTCTTATTATAGTAGTAAAGGTTCAGCACTATGGTGTTTATCTATGTCAGCGTCGGGGGTTTTTTTTTTCTTCCTTTTTTTTCCCACGACCTTTATATTCCCCAGTATTGTCGGCTTCCGTTTTCAATGTAACATCAAGAGTAACTGCGGTGATAGAGAACATTTCGTGACTTGATAGTCTGCGTGAAAAACCTAAATCTTTCTTGTTCGAATTAGAACGGATCGCACTGCCTCATTGCAGCACTTCCCCGACCATATAAGCCGGATGCACGCATAATTCATGCTCACAATTTGTGTCTGCGATGGCGTACTTGAGATCTGAAGCTATGGCAGAAGTCAGCTAAGTTACGAGTCGTCTTACGTGTCGAATATGGCAGGAATTAGAACCTTGCCAGTAGTATTCACAAAGCAAACTCGACTGAAGGTAGGATGCTGAAGTGACGGAGGCGGGATAAGACATGGCTATAAACGAAGGCGACTTCCTTCCCGTTTCATGAAGCGTGTCTTCAGTTCACGCTGTTCCTTGTTGTATTTCTTTCCTTTTCAAAAGCGGCGATGTAACGCGCATACAGAACTCCAGGTAACATAGTCAGCTAGGGTCTTTACTACGGCGTCTGTTATGACTAAAGTTCTGCTCTCCGTGATGCAAGCATTGAAACTTTTGCAACATTCATAGTATTGTGAAAATAGCTCTATTGATAACTCTTACTATACTTCATTAAGATCGCGGAAACTAAGCCTGTGATGTGAAAGAAATCGACGAGTTTCGCGATCAAGACATTGATCACGAAACTCGTTGATTATCTCCAAACATAAGATGAAAACCGTAAGGATACTGAACAGTTAAAAACAAAAAACAAATCTGTAGTCTCGAACTAAGGCTTATTTTAGCTCAATGGTCTTCTGCCGACAAGTTCCGCAACCTTATACGCTTCAGTAAGCGCAGATGGAGTATCAGATAATTTGTATGTGGTGAATTACAAAGCAGGTCTCGGCGCGCATAATTTATGCAACCGTGCAGCGCCGGCGTTGCCTTTTGTGCGCGTTTGTATAGCCCGGGAGTGTACGCGAGAATAGACTGCCTGCCCGCTTCAGTGGCGGCTGCCGACAAAGTCGTGATACCTGTATAAGCGGGCGGCATCGATACACAGCAAAACGAAGCTTCTGGTTCTCAGCAATGAACAAGACCGCACCTTGGGCGCTGAGAGTCGGTGGTCCGCGTCGCGTGGGTCTTTGAGCGCCAGAGAAGCGCGAACGTGTCGCCATGTTTCTGCGCGTTTCACAACCTCCTGATGTAGGGGCAGGAGAGAGAGAGAGAAAAAAAGATGAAAAATAGCCAAGAGAGGAACAGGGGCACAAGAGCAGCTATACAACCCCTCTTGCCTCATGACTTCGCGCCGTGACTCCGTGCCCTTTCCCAAGGCCCCTCTGCACCACTGTAACACACTCGCGCTTACAAATGAGCAAACTTTTTCATTGTGCCTGGGGATCGTTTAGTGAAGAGGTCCGAGGCAAACGTCGCCGTCACGCCAACGCTTCAAACAGCTCGCAGCAACAACGCGCCTCCGATGGGGCGAGAGAGAGAGAGAGAGAGAAAAGAAGGGGAAAAAAATATCACCGATGCCTTTTTAACAAAGTGCCGCTTGCACTACAAAGATGCCGCGTCCGCACACAAAGCTCCCTGTAGCAGTAGCCTGGCGGCCGTGGTAGCTTTTGCAGCACGCGTGCTCTATAGCAAGAGAAGGTTTAGGGAAGCGCGTGCTGAAAGCGTGATGCTAAACGATTTGCGACGGTGCTCCGTACTTGCAACGTAGTTCCCCCGTCCCTCACTTCTCACTTTTGTGACGTTTGTCAGTGAATTCTGGGCGACACACTGCTTTGCACACGGACGCACGCTCTCTTTCGACAGACTGCGCTCTTAGCACCGTGTGTGTTCGGTTCGCGTTTAGCCGTGAAGCTGCCACCGGTCGCTGTTAAGAGAGTGCGCGGAATTCCGAAGCGGTAGAGGAAGAGCCGGGCCGGCGCGGGGTGCGGACGGACGCTTAGTCACGGCCGTCGCCGGAGCAGGGCAGGGTTCTCAATCTTGCCGATCCCAGGCGGAAAACTCCCGGCCGTGGCCAATGCGCGACAACGGACTGTCGCGTTTGCCGCGCGGCTTTCCCAAGTGCCTCTGTCTGCTTACACACGAGACACGCTGGCATATCAATTCTTTCGGTTCGACTCTGAGTCCATCGAGCTCTTAGTCGACTTTGGCGACTTGCTCGAACGCAGAGATGGAAAGCCGCGCTCCTGACGTCTTATTTTCCGAAGCTCGATTCACTGCGGCCCCCGTAGCCAAGTCGCGAATCAGCACAGATGGCCCGCTTCGAGCATAGTGCTTCCAGTACGAGGCGCGAACGCAGTGGACCGTGCGTCGCTCCCGCGCCCTCCGCGAGTGGGTGCGCCCCCTCCTCCCGTTTTTGAACTCGGGGCGGGGCTATGCAACGCGGAGCTCTGACCCCTCCTGGCTCATGGCCAATGTTCCGCGGTGTTTTGTAGCTGCTGCTTTTAAGGTTGTCTCGAACCTCGCTGAAAGTTTGTTTTCGGCATTTGGTGGAACGTGTCAGGAAGGCTTAATTAACTGACAGTTTCTTTGTTTGTTTCTGTTTTTTTTTTGCACTTTACTGTAATCGGAAACGTAGATTCGGGAAAGCAGTGCACGGCAGGCAGTCTCTCTCTCTCACACACACCCACATACACACACACATGTGCGCGTGCGCAAACACACACATACGCGCGTACACGTACAGACACACGCACTCACGCGCGCGCACGCACAGCTATAGAGAGAGCACATTCTTGGGCAGGTTGATACTGCATAATTGAACAAAGAAATAGCGAACACAGAGAATAACGAATGTTTGTGGTGTTCTCGCGTGCCTTTATCTACTGCAGGAAAATGAAACATCTCCATAGGAGGAAAATATATCCGTACTTCGCTCCCTGAGGAAGTCTTCTGAAACGCATCTCGATGAAGCATAAACATTCCCAGGTGTTATAAAGAGATTTATACTTTTCATGCCCCCTATCATGTTCAAAAACATACAGGGTGTTTCAGCGAATACTTTCACAAATTTTTAAAGGTTGCCTGTGGCAGATAGCACAATTCTAGTACATGAGCTTTACTGTTCGAAGAGGCGGACATTACGTGGACAAAAAATTTAAATGCATAATCAACACATCAACAAACATTTACTAATTAGGTTTTTAACTAATTACCTTATGGCTTATAATGCGATTTGTAGCCGTGGAGTTCGCAAGGCGATGGATCCACTTGGAACGAATTCTCAGGATGACACCAGTTTCGACGTATTAATTCCCCAACTTTTCGGTGAAATGCATTGGCGTTCCAGTTACTTTCTTAACAAAACGCCGTTTTATGCATTGAAGCACAAAAGTAACTGGAACGCCAATGCATTTCTCCGCAAAGTTCGGTAATTAATATCTCCAAATCGGTGTCATCCTGAGAGCTCGTTACAAGTGGATCCACCTTGCGAAATCCACGGCTAGAATTTGTAAAATGCAATATGGGCCATAAGGTAATTCGTTAAAAACTTAATTAGTGGTTTTTGTTAATTAGTATATAATGCATTTAAATTTTTGTGCAAGTAATGTCCGCCTCTTCAAATAGTAAAGCTCGATCATGAGCTAGAATTGTGCTATCTGCCACAAGCAACCTTTAAAAATTTTTGAAAGTGTTCGCAGAAACACCCGGTATGTTTTTGAATATGATAGGGGGCATGAAAAGTATAAATCTCTTTATAACACGTGGGAATGTTTTTCTCTCGCTCAACAGCCTTGTTTGAGAAGAAAGAGATAACTCGGAGAACAGCTGGCTGTGTGTGTGTTTTGCTGTATACAGCAAAAAATATGTGAAAAAACTTAGACCAGCCGTTAAACCTATAGAACCTATATTGGAGCTTCTGCGTACAGGTTTTGCTTGTTTATTTGTATAGAGTGCTTTCTTTTGCCTCAATAGCATTACAGCTAAATACCCGACATGATGCATAACTAATCGGCATGGCGTTTTCGTGATTAGAACGAAGTCGCTGGTTCGATTGCCAACCACTGCGGCCGCGCTTAAGCCGAGGGCAGATGGTGAAAAAAAAAAAAAAAAGCCCTCCTATGCCGCTTCTTGTGTGCACGTGAAAGAACATCATGTGACAGAATTATTCGAAGCTTCCCCCTGCGGTGTACACCCTCTCATAGCCAGTGCTCTGCTTTGGGAAGTTAAATGTGCTCTGAATAGGAATGGCACTAAATATACCCCATGTGGTGTATATAATTTGCAGGAAGTTATAGCCCGCAAAGAAACTTCACGTCTCCTTACGGAATTCTTAAGAGAGACTGGTTTGATGGACATATGGTGAAACCCTTCAGCGATATTATAAGAGACGCTCGGGCGGAGCAATTGCCGGCCTTAGTCGCCAGGATAAACCCGCCTGTTGCTACAATTCACCACCATCACCACCACCACCGAGGGGCTCATTTTTTTTTCTTCTTAGTAACCACTATAGGAACCAACAAAAGCAAATTGTGTTTTTAAGTTAAAAGGCCGAAATATCAAGGAAATTAGAAATTAAAGTGGAAGAAAGGAAAACTTGCTGCCCGTGGGAACCGGAACCATGCATGGCGTTTGCGATATACTATACCGTAGGAGTATATCGCAGGGTGGTCGTAAGCAGGAAAAATGGCTGGAAATTCAAACGCAACTGAATGATGAAGCGATTAGCGTGTACGCCTTGACCGAAACGCATCTACGAGATTTGGAGCAGCCGCCTGTTATTGACAACTTTGTATGGGAAGGGTGCAACAGAATGACCGGGTCAAGGAAAGGCGGAGGCGTAGGCGTACTAATTAGGCGAGGTCTGAAGTGGCGAAGGGTAAACGAGACATGTAAAGAGCATTTATGGATTAGTGGTACATGGCAAGGTAAAAAGACGTGGCTGGGAGTAGCTTACCTATGGACAGGTAGTGATAGCAGGGAAAAAAATAAGGAATTGGTCGATTGCATTAGAAGCGATATTAATGAGTTCAGTAACTCGGGCCAGGTGATATTAGTGGGAGATATGAACGCGCACATGGACGATTTAGACGGATATACTTATTACAACGGCTCTCTAGTGCTGGATTTGTGTGATGAACAGAACCTTATAGTAGTTAACAGGGAAAATAAGTGTCATGGACAGGTAACGTGGCAATGCGGAAACAGGCAGTCATGTATCGACTACGCCTTAGTCTCAGAAATGGTCTACGAACAACTGGAACAAATGATAATAGACGAAAATGGAAAAAATAGCCTGGGAAGCGATCATAGACATTTAGCATTAAAGTTTGGGAGAGATACCAGCGCAGAACATGAACCAATAGCCTCAGAGTTTTTAAAAATGAATGACGAGCAAATAACAGAGATCGCAAACAACACAGAGAAGAAAATTGAGGCTTTTCCTACAGCAGTCTGGGAATATAAGGAACTGGTGGAGGTTATGCAGCATGAAATAAGGCGGACACGGCAATACAATTGTTGGATTGGAAAGAGGAAACCACGTAAGTGGTGGAACAAGGAAATTAAACAAGCTATAGAAGAGCGTAAAGAGGCATCTAGGGTTCATCGAGAAGCCAAAAAGTTGGGATTACAAGAAGAAGAGGTGCTCCTTAGATGGAATACATACAGAGAAAAGAAAAGGGCTGCGAGTGAGCTCGTGCAAGAGAAAATTAAATGCGCAAGTGAACGTTGGGTGCATAACATTCACAAAAGAGACAAAGGCGCCCCAAAAAGATTCTGGAACCATATAAAAGCACTCGGAGCTCCAACTAGAAACTCGCAAACGGCTATAAGGGAGGAAGACGGTAACATCTATGAAGGCGATGATGCGCTGCGGTACATCACAGACGTTATCAGGCATAACTTCGGTACGAGAAAAAGTGTAGTTCAGACAACAGATCCAGCAACAACAGAGAGGCTTGAGAGATCAAAATTCAGCATAGAAAGCTTCTATTGGAAAAAGGCAGCAGAAAATGTCCCTAACAACACGGCAGCAGGACCCGATGAAATCCCAATACAGCTAATCAAAAACCTTGGTCCAAAAAGCAAGGCACTGCTGACTAATGCCATAGAGCAAGTGATTAGAACAAAGAATATTCCCGTTGGATGGCGTGAAAGCAAGATGAATCTCATCTACAAAGGCAAAGGAGATAAGGATAAGACGAGCTCGTACAGGCCAGTTACAGTAACGTCGGTGATATATAGAATGGCAATGCAAGCCATAAAATTAGAACTGTCGAAGTGGGTGGAGGAAAACGGTGTATTGGGGGAACTACAGAATGGGTTCAGGCCAGGCAGACGCTTAGAAGACAATATGTTTGTACTAACTCAGTGCATAGAGATTTCAGTAGCTCAGAAAAGACCTTTATGGGTAGCATTTCTAGATATTAAAGGAGCTTATGACAACGTAGACAGGGAATTGTTGTGGGATATTCTTCAATACGAAGGCATAGATGACGATTTCGTGGAGCTGCTGAGGGAGATATATCGAGACAACCAAGTACAAGTGGCATGGGAAGGCCGAAAAGGAAATGAAATGGTGGGAATTCACCAAGGATTGAAGCAAGGATGCCCTCTGTCACCATTGTTGTTCACGCTTTACGTCAAGGGCATAGAAAGACGACTGGAAAACAGCGAATTAGGTTTTGATTTATCCTACATGCGTAATGGACAAATGGTGCAACAGAAGGTCCCTGGATTAATGTACGCAGACGACATTGTGCTACTAGCGGACAATAAAAAAGATTTACAGATACTTGCGAATATCTGTGGGAACGCAGCGACAAATCTAGGCCTTAAGTTTAGCACAGAGAAATCAGGGATTATGATCTTTAATGAACACACGAGTAACTTCGTGGTGTCAATTCAACAGCAAGTAATACCCATAGTGAAGCAATATAAGTACCTCGGCGTACGCATAAACGAAGGAAAGAATTACTCAAGCAACCACCAAGATAATCTGCAAATAAATGGGAAGCGGAATGCAGCATTAATGAAACACAGAGCACTGTGGGGCCACAATAAGTATGAGGTGGTGCGTGGAATCTGAAAGGAGTAATGGTGCCAGCGCTAACATTCGCAAATGCCATTATATGCTTAAAATCGGATATATTGGCGGGTTTAGAAGTTAACCAAAGATCAGTAGGTCGGTTGGCTTTGGGAGCACACGGTAATACGACAAATGAGGCAGTGCATGGAGACATGGGTTGGGCCTCTTTTGAAGTCAGAGAAGCACAAAGCAAAATTAGTTTTGAAGAAAGGCTCAGGAACATGGATGAAAATAAATGGGCGGCTAAAGTGCACAAGTATCTCTACATGAAAAGCGTGGACACAGAATGGAGGAAGAGGTCAAGGAAGTTGGCAACCAAGTACAGGATAATCGAAACTGTAAATAGACAACCAGGGGTCATCAGAAAGAAAGTGAGAGAAATAGAGACCGTGAATTGGATGCAAAGAATGGAAACGAAAAGGACAATGGAGATTTACAAGAATGAGAAGAAAGAAATTAGAAGGGAAAATCTGTACGATAACACAAAGGGCAGTGCCTTGCTATTTGAGGCTCGAGCCGGTTGCCTAAGGACGAAAACTTATCGGAACAAATATTCGGAACTAGATGAGACATGTGTATGCTGCAGTAAAGATCCAGAGACCACTCAGCACATCCTAATGGAATGCGACGGGATCCACCCAGCGAGAACCGTAGGTAACGTGCAACTCTCAGAAGCGCTTGGGTTTAAAGTGGAAGGAAACATAAACAGATCAGCCGTAGAGATCAGCAAGAGACGATTAGAGTACTGGTGGAAAAAAAGCAGGGAAAAGATGGATACGACCTGATCTCTTAAAATCATAGGCAGCGGTACAAGCTAAATTTTTGAAAAAGGTATACAAAAATACGAGATAAAGAACATGTGTAGTATACCTGATTAAATCAAGCAGGCTAGGTGACTATTTGTCGCCACCCCGTTTCAAAGGGGATGCCAATAAATCATCATCATCATCATCATCATCATCATCATCATCATCATCATCATCATCATCACCGTTTCATCGGTTCTTGGCAGTGGTATTAACACCAGAGTTACGGAGTGGCAACTCCGGGGTTCGAATGATTGCGGAATTATTCCACATATTCAAACACTCGAAATGGAGTGGGAGCCTGTTATTCCGGAAAGCAGTTGGAATGGAGTGGGAACACAGTCCTGAGGAGCGCTAAATATTGATGATAAGAGAACGTATACAAAACCGGTATATTTGCCAGTTGGACTAAATTAGACTTGACCAATTTTTAAATGTCAGATTTTTTACTCAATATCGTCTCTTTCAGTATATCGACCTTCAGGGGAATACCTCGGCCGTGTCAATTACAAACAGCATGGTATTCTCCGTGGGCTGCTGCTCGCAGCGCGGCCGCCGTATCTTGAAAGCGATCTGCGATGTGGGCGAAGTGCGCGCCCGCGCGGGTCTCATCTTGAAAGCGATCTGCGATGGGGACTAAGTGCATGTGACGAGTGCCGGTAGCTTCGTATGCGCTGTGCCTTCGATGTTTAGTTCGCGTTGAAGCGAGACGAGAGATAGCACGACGGTCAATTTGCCCGCTGCTGCTGGCGCACTTTCTCACTCCGGCGTTTTCACAGCGAGTTTCCGCGGTCATCGATCGAGATGTGTTCATGTTTACCTGTGCGCGCGTGACACCGTGCTTGTCTATTTAGTTAGTAAGCGAATGTTTACAACCATAAACGGCCCATTAAATTACTATCCTTGCTTCGTATAGCTCTCTACTAACTTGCTATTGCAATCGATGCTTCGCCTTTCGGGCGAAACTGCGACTTCTCTCGTTCCATTGCTCTTTGTGCGGTCCTTAACTTGTTCTCGAGCTTCGTTGTTAACCTCCAAGTTTCTGCCCCATATGTTAGCACCGGTAGAATGCAATGATTGTGCACTTTTCTTTTCAACGACAGTGGTAAGCTCCCAGTCAGGATTTGACAATGCCTGCCGTATGCACTCCAACCCAATTTTATCCTTCTGTAAATTTCTTTCTCGTGATCAGGGTCCCCTGTGAGTAATCGACCTAGATAAACGTACTCCTTTACAGACTCTAGAGGTTGACTCGTGATCCTGAATTCTTGTTCCCTTGCCAGGCAAATGAACATTATCTTTGTCTTCTGCATATTAATCTTCAACCCCACTCTTGCACTTTCTCGGTTAAGATCCTCAAAAATTTGATGTAATTGTTGTAATTGTAATCGTTGTTCATAAAAAATAAATAATAATAAAAAATAAAAACAGGTAGATATCGATGGTTCTACTTATGGTTTATGATAGATATGACACCAGAGCACAGGTTTAGTACAGTAAAGAGCTAATTAAGTGTCAGGAATAATTACAAACAATTAAGGAAAGTCTAATTGCCGTACACCAAAGCACACAATCGTACCCTTTAGATACCGACCGCATCAGTACAGGTTCCCGTGAAACTCCAAGACTAGAAGTGGCGTCATCAATGACGTCACACTTAAACAAGGGGACCCGCTAATTACTAATTAAAAACAAGCTAATTAGAGCTAGACTCCACCCGGCACAGTGAACGCCTGCCTAATACAGCGGAGGGGTGACGTCACTCCTTTCTCTCTCGCTTCTCTCCGGGCGCGCACCTGCTCCGTCGCTCGCTCGCGTGCGCCAGCTGCGCGCCGGCGCTCGTTACATGCTCTCACGTCAGCGGCGGAGGGGCGCGTAAGGTGTGCTTCGTGCGCCGTCCTCTAGGGGGCTACTCGGCACGCCCTCCTTTCCCTCTTTCGCTCCCTCGCCCGCTCCTCTGTGCGTAGCGGTTTCCCGCCAGTTCCGTTCGCTCGCTGCTCCGAGTTCGGTTTCGCGCCCTACACCAGGGTACACCAACGCCGAGGTGCGAGTGCTACTAGCAGACACATAAGTCAAGGATTAGGGCCGTTTCTCATATTACTATTATTATTATTATTATTATTATTATTATTATTATTATTATTATTATTATTATTATTTCATTTGAAAACATATATACATTTGACAGGAAAGGGAAAGCGAGGAGCAGGCTTTGCAACTGCCACCGGAAGGGGCACAACGCCTGCCCACTCTTCAGAAAGGAGGAGACAGAAACATAGAATGGAGGCCAAAAATGACGCGCAAACAGTTTCACATCGAGACCACGGTGATTTGCAAAGCGCGCCATGTTAATTGTTTCCGCCCACTGTCGAGTATCCACATGAAGCTGATAACCGGCAAACAGAGAGTTGAGCTAAAAGAAATAAAAAAGAAGGGAAAATACGGTGCTCGTTAAAGGGCTTTTCGCTTTTATGTTAGTCCCATCTAAGTGACAAAATAATACTACCCTCGAAAAAAATTGCACGTAAAATTATTTGTAACCTTATTAAGACTTCAAAAATATGTTTTTACAAAAGCGCAAGTAGTAAACAATTATAAGATAAAAGCACCGTATGCTGGGCGCGTTGGTAATCGTGCTTTTCCCGTATTCTCTTCCTTTTCGTACTGCGTAATTTCGCGCTGTAGTTTCAAGTATAAGAGAAAACGTTTTATTTGCTGAATTTGGAGGAGTGGATTGGATCAGCTCAGCCCCGCCGGGAGTGGGAACGACCCAACTTTCGCCATTGCGAGGAGTTCAAAGGAGTGGAATTGCGGGAACCTCGAATGGAGCGGGAATAATGGAGGGCGCCACTGCTCAACTCTGACTGACACGCACTGGTCTTGCTGCATGGTGAGTCGAACGCGCGGCGTCATTTGCCCTGTCGTTACCGGTGATTCTGCAGCGGTTCGACAGCCACTGAGATATAATGTCATGGTGGTTCTCTAAAGCTTGTCGGTGAGCATGTCTAATATCATACACTCCTCGTGAGAGCAATGACACAAGGAAAACTGTATAGAGTTTGTAGGGTGGCCTTCCAGGCGCCTAAAATTTCCCATCGATTAGGCTTCTGTTGAAGCACCTCATCGTCAGCACCTCGAAGAGCCGCAAGCTCTGTTGTTGTCGATGTCGCAACATGCGAAAGGTTGAGCTGGATGAAGAAAGAGTTCGATGGGACAATCATTGCTCCGGTAGAGCTGTTGGAACTGCTGGGTAGAACCGCCTGTTGGACGCCGTATTCACAAACGCTTATTCTTATTAATTTCTCATCGCAATGGCAAACAATCCTTCAAGCCACCGAAGCGCTAATGCGCTTCTTGAAGGCAGTTGGACTAGACGAGCGCTTGTTTATATACTGTATAGGCATGCTGCTTTGGGCGACCGCCAGCTCGGTGGCAGTTTCTGGTGGTTGTTTTCACGTCGCGCGGACTATTTCTTATGACGTGGCGTCTTCTGCATGGGAAACGTTTCTGGGAGACGTACTAAAGCGATTTAAGTCAGCGTGGCCGGAGTTTCTGCGGCGTTGAGGCGGACGAAGCACCCAGTGCGATGTGTGCATGCGCGCCTGTGCCTATATATAATCAGCCTCGGCGATCAGTTGTGTATTTCTGAAAATTCGTTTCTCTAATGTAGCCTTACAGCAACATTCTCACTGTAGTTCTAATCTCTGGTTTAGCAGCGATGAGTAGTTACGAAACATATGACGATCCCAACCATTCTGCTACGGAATAAGCTGTGCTGTTTACTTTGACAAACGTCCGTAGATACACTCCGTAGATACACTGCGTGACTACCTCGTTTGTTGGACGCGGGTTCTGCCCACGAATAAGATAGTTTTGGTTAGTAATAACAGCATATCGTACAGTGTGAATCACACTTTTACAGTGGTCGAGCCGCCGTCTACGGACTGCGCGAACGTCCGAAGCAGTGGTAAATGCTGGATGACAGTTCTGTTCGTTCTTATAGCGCATGGTCCAAGCATGCAACATGACCATGCGAAGTCTTATTGCGGCGTTAGTCCGTCTTTGTTTGTTTGTTTTTTCTCGAAAGAAGGGAATGAGAACCCCTTTTTTTTTCCTGAGAGGGGGCAATAGAGCTTCCCAGGACCTTCAATAAAGTTCTTTGTCAGTCTGTCTGTGTCTTGTTCACCCTTCTTTATACGACGCACTCACCCGTACTACGACAACGGTGTCTTCACAAATAGCCGTCGGATTCTTTTTATGCGATCCCCTTCGGATATTACTGCCTTACAAGGCAAGAAGGCAATGCCCAAGCACAAAGCTTATATGACTCATGCTGGTTTACCAAACACAGTGATCGCTGTGTTGAGCAACACCATCGAGCTCATGCAGGAGGCTAGCATAGGCATAGCACAGTGATTTCAAGTCTACTAGCCTTTATATGCGTGAACACGATGCCAGTGGCTGACGCAAGTATTTTATAATGATTGACACTTAGAAACTGAGAGAGAGAGAGAGAGAGAGAGAGAGAGAGGGTTAGGTTAGGTTAGGTTAGGTTCTCGTGTTAAATAGAGGCGTCTCTCAATCAAACATGGGTGGGTGAAGCTGGTGTTGTAGTCGCTACCGCTACCGTGTGTTGTTGTTGTTGATTCATGCAGTGATGCCGCTGTTCCCAGGCCACCACTACTTGGGCCCCGGAAGCCACATTGCATTGGGTTGGCCGTACACGAGCATGCACTCATGTTTTAGTTCCCCACTACAAACGATCACATGGTGAGAAGATCTTCCATTTCACGCTGGCAATTCACAGACCCCGGTTCTCATCGTCGAGTGAAAACCGGTGTTCGTCGAGTGAAAATAGTTCACAACACATAGTATATACACACACCGCGGCTGCTGATGCACGCCGCATGTTTGCACGCGGCCAAGGGAAATTTCCTCCTGCAGTAGTTACCGCTGCTCCGAAAAGGTAAACAGTGATTCCCCGACGACCTTGTATCAACTGATATCACGTAAATTTCACGGAGAAGCACCAAAAACATCTACAAATCGTTCCGCAGCACGGGACGGCAACACATTCAAGCAGCGCCGCGCCGGTTCGCACAAGCCAGAGAGGAAGAAAGGCCTCCTCGCCCGATTGAAAGGTCAATACGCGAGTGAACATTTATTCGCGTGTGTGTGCACGCGGACTCTCCTTCTTCCTTATTGTCTTTCTGTCCCCCTCCCCCCACGTGTAGGGTAGCCAACCGGGCGTGACCTTGGTTGGTATCTCTGCCTGGCCCTTCTTTATCTCTCTCTTTTTCTTTCTTTGGTGCTCCCCTTGCGCCAAGGCTGCCGATTGCCCTGCCCATTTGATCATGACTGCAAATTGCTCCTTGGCTTCATTCTGTGTTGTTGTTTGTTACTATATGGGAAGTTTGGCTACTGATGAGCCTGCTGTCCCAAAATCATACCTAACACACACTCATATTAGAAAACTACGCGAGAGAACAGTATAAATAGAAAAAATAAAAATAAATAGTTATAACCTTTCACAATAGCACAGAGTGAAACTCCCTAGACGTGCCCTATAAATGTACAAGGGTCCTGATGAAAACTATAAATCTATGCATGCATATATCTCTCTTAGCACGGTAACCTCTAGGTTGCAAGTAATCTATGACGTAAAGGTTACTCTGCTGCTAAAACAACTTGATCTTTGTGTTTTAGTTCATTTCCGTCGCGTCTAGAGGTTGCACGTGTCGAAGCGTCTGTTTTAAAGTTTACTTCAACGCCAAATGTCTTGCAACTTTAAGATTGTATTGTATAAAAAGCGTTGTAATTCGTGGCTCAGGGGACCTATAGTACGAGTTGGAAGTTTACTGATTATTGTGTCGTATTGCGATCCTGATATGGTGTTGTCAGCCGGGACTAACCTGTACGATATATTGTGCGACCGGGGGACTGAGGCAGGTTGGACTAAATTAAGATGTTATTGGTACCAGTCGGGCACTTTAGTTTCGCAATGTCAAAAAAATTTTAATCTTGCATGAGCGCATGCTCAAGTCAGACAGCAGTAATTCATTGGTCCATGATCTATACTGCATACGTGCCATTATAATCTAAGAGCAAGCCACGGAATCAATGAACATACGCGTACATCGGAGAATATTGTGGCGAACGGTGTTGTAGCATAAATTATCACTATGGTTCAATGTGGTGGAAAGCTCTTCGCAACCACTGCAGGCATCTTAGGCAATGGTATAAAACAGATTTGCATAGCAGCAGAAAAACTAAAAGCGGATGCATTATGGTGATTGAATATATATTTGTACCTAATAATTTTTTAGTTCCTTGTGTATCAATGCTCCCAAAAGTTGCGTTTGTTTCATCTTCTGCTGAAAGGCGACGCCCACTGACAGCGGGCGCACGCTGCAGGGCGCACGTGTGCGCATGCTTGAGTACTCTGAACGCTCGACGACCGACAGAATGAAAGCGGCGAGCAGGTTGAGTAACTATTTTATAGGGACAGAAAGGTGCTTTGTAATAAGACTTGCTGTATACGAGTGCACTGCAACGGAATGTATTACCACCATGTTTTTTTCTATTTTTTTATTTTTAACGCGTAAGAGGGAGTGGTTACGAAATTGCACTCAATGTCGGATTCATTAGAGAGCGACTGACACGCACCACTTTTTCTCGCTCACCAACACGCGAGAAAGACGCCGCTACACACACATAACAGCGGGCGACAGCCGCTCCAATAATGTCTCGTAGAGAGATGAACGTGCGCTTACGGTATGAGGCCACAATGGCGGTCGGCTAAGGGAGCAGGGGAAAAACATACAAATACAACCGAACCCGGACATCTTAAAATAATATAGAATATTGGCATCTTGATATATGGTTATGTGACACTTGGACGGAACTGTAGTTTGATTATTATTTTTAGTTGTGTTAGATGCATGGCGTAATCAAACGCACTTCAGCTTCAGCCAAACATGAGGGCAGCCCATGGTTCACTATATCCTTGGGGCAGCCGTATCTCCTCTGAGTTGCGCAGCTCTCGAGATGCATGCCGGGAAGAGTATTGCCCGTGCGCGCTTTTTATAACGGTCGTGTTGCGCTTTGTTTCATCGCTTTAACCACGTGTTTGCGCTCTCCGGTGAGATGGCGTGCGCTTACCAAGCATGTTGTGTGTCTGAGTGGCTCGTGACGCGTGGTACAGTTACCAAAAAGTCTACTAAATGTGCGCGAGCCGCTGAAAAGAGGCCATATGACACCGGGGAGCGGGAAATGTTTGCTGTGGTGAGTGGACGTTGCAACGAGGCGCACTGCCGATGGCCAACGCTAAATGTTATTCCCGTATAACTGAGACTGGTGAGCATCGGTTGTGTTGTGACTGCTGTAACGAATCCCAAAGACAGGATTAAATGTAACCTAGGTAAGCAATGCTTCTTGTTCAATTATTTATTTGCTGATGTGTGTCTGTGTCGTAAATTACGCCGTCAATTGACGCTACTCAGTTTTATCTCAAACGAACTGCTTGATCGCTTTATAAGAACTGATTGTTTCGTATGTCTATCAGCCACTTTGCTGTGTATTCTTAAAGCTGAACTTTATGGTGCACTATTGCGCGGACGCACAGCATTAGACTTCATGTACGGAACTGGTGCTTTGTGCTGATATAATCAGACGTCAGCAAAAACCAATTATTGTTGTATACGGCTATATGCTTCGTGATGAAGGAGCATATAAGCCGATTTAGCCGGCGTGAGCTAAATTTTTACTGTCGTGGTGTCGCGATCCTACCAAGCTTTCTCGCTGTATCGCTGTCACAATCCTGGTACCCCGACCACCTCGAACCAGACTTATAATACGGAATATAATATTGCAGTAAGCACCGATTGAGTGCGACAGACGTGCTCTGAACATAATAGCTCGCGGCGTTTTGTATGACAGTTTGGGAACTTCTGCGCACCTTCGCCACAACGTAGAGGATATTTCTTGGCGACTACACATTGTGTCTTGTTATGCAGCCGCCCCTCGTATCCTCCTAAGAGCCCTTGTACAATACATTGCACATTGCCTTCTACATTTTTTAAAGATACGTTCACTCGCAAGTGGTTACGCCAAATATTCATTCTGGTTATAAAGCACGGTGCTTGTGTAACTGTAAAGAAGTGATTTACACATATTCTTAGTCATCTGCTTTCGAGGAATTTGACAATCAATTGATCTAGACCTCTGTGTCGTCCCAGACAGCCGAAAGCAAACTTGAGATGTGTTTTGAAATCAGTGAGATTGTGTGAAAATACTGGACGCGCCAGCAACATGGCAATGTACTACACGTAGTTCCATCTTCATCTCTGCGTTTAATCAATGAACTGCAGTTTTTACCATAGCAAACATGAGATGAGATGTTCACGTGCATGGAGACGCAGTTTTTGGCATCTAACCGTGGTGTTTAAATTTTAAAAATTGTTTTTAAAGTTCATAACTAAACAGTAGACAATAAAAGCCACCTTGAAGAGCGATTATATCGCACAGTTGTGTTCGGGTCTCAGGAGGATGTCTCAATCTTAGCTGTCAGGGGTTGTCAGGTTGTCAGGTGTCAGGGGTTAGCTATCAAGGGTGATGGAGGTTTAAGTACATGGTTGGGGGTAGGATGAGGTTAAGTGTGCGTTTTAACAATCTCAATGAATGACGCCATCCTTTCGTGCGATGACTGCAATGGTATAGCCTTAAGACATAATATTGTCGATTGTAGATCGTAGTCATCATTGTTGCGTAATTTTTTACTTACGCCATTACCATACACTTCACTACATTTTGCCGAAGAACCAACGAAACGAAGCAGCTGAGCATCATATACGCTATGCAATAAGATTGAAAGTGGCGCTAAATGAGTTGCGCTAGTACATTGCTGTGAAGTTTGACGGATGGCCGAAGAGGCAATGTCCTAAATTCATGGGCATGTGCGCAAGGACGCACGGGTGAGGACTTGCGAGACTATTCCTATACGAAAGGTTGTAATACAAAAAGACTACGTGTACCTATACTAAAGGTTACTATATACCTTTTAATTTATAGGTGCACAAAAATGTGAGAATATGCCCCTTTATGAAACGTTGCTTGAGTAAAGATTACAATTTCATTTCTAATTTATAGGAGCACAAAATTGCGAAAATTTACCCCTTTATTACAAATTACGTGAGTAAAGGTTACAATGTAATTTTTATTTATAGGTGTACAAAATTGTGAGAATATGCCCCTTTATTAAACGTTACCGTGCTAAGAGTGTACTGATGTGCACTATAGCAACGACCCTATTTGAGGCTATAGGTATATTAGCAACACTTTTGAGGAACTCGTGGATGCAACACTAATCACACAAAGAGAAATGCTCAATGCCACCGGGCAAGGCCGAACACTTCTCCGTCGATTAGGGTATCCTCTCAGACCGACACATTGTAACGACCAAGCGGAACTCCTCCCACCGGGCATACGAGCTCAGATCTCTGTGTCCAGAATCGCCAAAAACATGAGCGAGAAATATTACAGACAACGGCGCCTTGCACGGGCCAGGACATGCGAACGCAGTTTTGGTAGAAACCCGGAGGTTTATTACACGGACACGTGCAAACAGGTTAATAAAGCTTTCACAGAAGTACAAACTATTTCCGCAACACTTGTGATGGTTAGTTCTGCTATAATGCAGTGCCTGCTACTTGATATACAGGTGACTGAATTTATGAGTACTCTTCCATCATTGAATATCCGGGCTGGAATTGTCATTGAATCGGTTCTAATGCGTTTTGTTTTCTTTCTTTCTTTTTTTTTTTTTTTGCTAGCGTTAGTTTTTTTTTTTCTCGCTACTTCGATTAAAGTAGTTTCGTGGTGCATTTGTACACAGAAAAGACAGAATCTTTATAAATCATTTATTTTGTCAATAAATATGAAAATAGTATATGTACAAAAAGTTACATAATGACAAGAATGGTGAACTTTGAGTTTCGCGTTAGCGACAGCGGTGCTGTCGATGACTCAGAGATGCATTCGCAGACAGAACACAGGAGCATTGGAGGCTTCAGTACAGATACCACGCACACACACACACACAAACACAAACAAACAAAAAAAAAACCTCCAGTAAAAGAATTATATGCATCGTTTGTACACAAATCGAGGTTGCTGGGAACGGCTACCTTTGAGCAAGCAAAGGCTCACAGGTGTTATTGATAAGGGTGTGCACTCATAGCGTGCGTAATCTCTGAGATTTGAGAAGTACAGTTTGGCCGGGAGGCTTCAATGGGCCGGTAACGATGTTGATATAAGAAATTAATTAGAATGTTTGCTTGTATTGTAATTCGGAACCCACATCGACATAGAGGATCGACATCAATATTCATCGGCGACCAACGATGTTTTCTCTTTAAAAGACATAAAAAATGATTGTTCGCGTAATTTAAGGCTTAAATTAACACTAAAAGTGCGTGTAAACATGGCACTATATATATATATATATATATATATATATATATATATATATATATATATATATATATATATATATGAAAGAAAAGGAAATGAGGCCAAAAAGGTTAGTGGCAGCTGCCTCAGGGGTGGCATATATCACAACGCACAGCTTCTCAATCCTATGACGCATTCACTGATAATGCATTGTTCCCACAGCAAGAGAGTTGTAGAAATATGTTCTGCTCTGGTGTAGATATCTGAGCACTCATAAAATTTGCACATCAAAAATAGTTTTCCTCACTTCTGAGCACACTTGGACCCACTGTTGACATATGATGCAAAGGCAAGAGAACGTCAGGGCACACTGCAAAGTTACCCGGCCCTGTCGTGCTCACTTTTTGCAGCAATGTATTTATGGTACTCATTCAGTCTATGTATTTGTACAAAACTATAATATTTTATGTACAAGTTTCGCTCATTTTGTACAAAAGCACTATATAAATATGCTGTCATAAATTATCAAACTTTCTCGTGCATCCAGCGCACCTCTTTACTTGAACACTGCATCAGAAGACATTACTTAGGAAAGTTGCGCAGGTTAAGCTTCGGAATCGATCTCACGTATCGCTTACTCAGCCTAGCTCATGGCCAAAGAAGCTTAAAATCTCATGTAATTAC
Source organism: Dermacentor silvarum (assembly GCF_013339745.2). Lineage (NCBI taxonomy): Eukaryota > Metazoa > Arthropoda > Arachnida > Ixodida > Ixodidae > Dermacentor > Dermacentor silvarum. Next base: position 36,468,810 of record NC_051154.1, read on the forward strand.
AATACGGCAGGTGTCGTTGCATCGTAAAAATGCTTTAAGGACAGCGATACCTTCTTTAACTGCTGGAAGAATGGTGCGTTGGAAGGTTCTCTTCGCTCGACAAATAATCACACGCCTAAGAGATGCAAGGCGAAAACAAAATCAACGTAGAGACAGGTACTGATAGTTACTCGAGGGAAACCAATTCGCGAAATTTTCTCAGTGCGCAAAGATATAGGGTCCGTTCTAAACGTTTTTCTTTTCCCGAGGAGTGGCTATAGCTCCGAGGAGCGGCCAGCTGGTCGTGCTGTCCTCGGAGAACGGCTTGCTGCATTGTTCGCAGAAAAGACGCTTGCGATGGGGTCATCAGAAGAGCGTCCATTTTTTTCGGTGCGCCTCACATGAAGAGGAAGTCCGGCGCACCGCCGAAGAAGTAGGGAAGGCCAGGAAGCAGAGCTCGCTCGTGCGTCTTGACGTGCTTCTTGAGGTGGTCCTTGCGGCCGAAAGGCTTCTGGCACAGTGGACACGGAAAGGGCCTCAGTCCCGTGTGAATGCGCTTGTGTCGCGTGAGTTCTTCGTTCCGGGTGAATGTTTTGCCGCAACCCTCGTGCTCGCAGGCGAACGGGCGCTCCCCTGCGCAGACGTCACAAAGAACAGCCATTGAGCGCGGCGAAGATTGCAACACTTGTCGCGATAACAGCACAAAGTATGCTTCTACAACCAAATTATCAGAATGGGAAGCAATGATGGTTACAATGTGCATACGATATGATGCACGCAGCACATACATGCACGTTGGCCACGGCACGCGTGTGCGCTTTCTAGAATGTACATATATACTCAATCACACAAGTCGTTTCCAGAACTGCCGAATGTATACGAGGCGTACACAGGCAATATCCTTGCGCAGCAGAAATATAGTTCCGGGCGTAAGTGTCTGATTAATGGCAGGATTGGAGAGCTTTGTTTTCGCTTGGTACATGACATGTTACATCAATACGTGAAATGTTAGGACCTTTGCGTATGCACGTACCGCGAATTCAGCAGCCGGTCAGAGCCACGTTGCTAGCTCAGAGTTCTCACACGGCGTTGTCTTTTTGGAATTCGGACTGAAAGCAGCCACAGCAATTCTAGAAGTTCTGGGAAAAACCCATTGATGGCATCTCATGGATGGCGATGTATACACAATGCGTGTAATGTGAACACGCAATGTGTGCAATGTGTGCATAAACTGTGGACGTGTAATGACGGCGTCATGACGTGCTCGTGGTCGTGTTGCAGTTTCTGCTGGCTGTAGCGCTGCTGTCTTGTGACTGATCAGGTTATTTTAGAGCATTGTCGACGATGTTGCACCACTTCATTGTGGCAACCGAACTAAGTTTGCTAATTTCGATGTGTCGCGAAAAAAAAAAACATATTCGTAGCAGATTAAAGCCGCATTTCTGGCGAGAACAACATGGTACAATATCTACTTACCAGCTAGAACACAAAGAACAGACAGACATACGGCACACATCCGAATTTCGGAGCTTGGGTCATTCTGAGGTTATGACTCAGTCTTGAAAGTTCGGATTGCACACGTATTCGGTGAAAAGCATTGCCAGTGTGCTCTTAAAAAATTAAACAAAAGCAGTGAGCTTCACTTGAACGCATGGCTTGTGCCGCAGCAAGGATGCCATGGTACACGAAAGAATCGGTGCACCAATTTTTTCATCATTCACCCTTTAGATGCTAAAACGCAATACGGTATTCGATTATGCTAGGACCTAAAACTTTATTTCATACCAATAATGTCTGTGACGGTTGTTTAGATGTTTTCTAGGAAAAAGCAAGATTGAATGTACGTAAGGGAAGTATATACAGAAGCCGCACTAAACCAATGTAGAATGCATGTTACGTGGCGTTTATATCGCAGATATGTAAATAACTTAAATATACCCGCTCATTTTTATCTGTATTAACATTAGAAATTACAGTATTACACAAGTGAAATAATTGGGCCCATATGCCAACCTTAATGAAGCTGCACTGCATGCTCACACTGGAATACGCGTTTCAAACCGCACTATACGATTTACCGCTATATAAAAGTGAACTTGCCTAAAAGATCGTCCTTCTTGCTTTGGACACCTTGTAAATTCCTATGTTGCCTTCTTAAAGCTTATCACTTTATTGAACATTCATTGGATGACAATAAAATGCATTTTCTCTTTTAGCCTAAAATTTCTATCGTTCGATGGTTTTTCAACACATTATGCAAAAAATATTTGTTTAAAATATAAATAATTACGCATGGTGATTATAACCTACCAAACTTAATTTAAGTTTAGTGGCGCGCATTCATGACAGTGTTTTCATTTATTCGTGCTCAAAGTAAATTATGTTACAAACATAGAAGACTTCACTGCTCTAAAGAAAAGTCTCTGCAACAAAATTAACTTCTTCCAACAGCCATAGCATGTAGTTCCATGCTGCGCGATGCTTTAATGTTAAAATTGCTGCTAGCCGCTGAGAGCCGAAGAGTTCGTATACAACCTTAGCTTCTTAAGCGGCCGACGACAGGTGTCTGTGTCGAGATCACGGATGGGAAAAAATTGGAACCGAGAAGAATCGCGCTGGCAACGAAAGACGCTTACAAAGTGCGAGTCGCGTATACCGTGGCGGCAATTTCTTAGTCGATGATTGAAGCCGCGAGGAGTTATTGTACAACTTTTTTTTAGCGTTTTATGCTGAAACGGGCTTTCGTAAGCTTGCGGCATGGTATCCACATATTTATCGTGTAAGTATATCTCCGCTTTCCTGTAAGTATACCTCTGCTTTCCTGAGCGTTCATTATCATTGGTCAACTTTATTGTGCCATCACGTCAAGAGGGGTTAACTCTTTCGCGCAAAAGCACTAGACGCTCACTGTGTTGCTGTGGTGGCACCTAGCTAGAGTGTACTAGAACTATTCTAGTACACTCTAACCTAGCTGTGGTGTTTCGCTGCTAAGCCCTAGCGCGCGGGACAAAATCCCGGCCGCATTTCGATGGGGGCGAAATGCAACAACACCCGTGTACATTCAATAATCCCAGGTGGTCGAAATTAATCCGGAGTCCCCCCCCCGTACGGCCTGCCTGATAATCATATCGTGGGTTTGGCACGTAGAACTTCAGATTTTTTTTCTTTCTCCCTCATACCAGGCAGCCTACTTGGCGCGTTTATCTGCTATGCCGGAAAGTATAGGAGTGGAATCATGCGCGCGGCAAACAAAGTGTGAGTGAGGTTTCAAACACATGATGTGAGAGCGACGAAGTAACACAGTGGCAACAGAAACAAGCCGCTATATTCCAAGCCAACTAAACCCAATCCCTAACAACGTGTGTACTGATAGCGAAGGGCTCCCCTAAGCGAACGCCGCAACAATCTTTGTTTAAAGTGTTTCGATTCAATTTATAATAGCCAAACTGGAATTAGGGTGTAGTCATACTTTCGTCCTCCAAATTACATATCTGGCCGCAGAGACCATGTTTTTAAGATTCAGGAATATCTCCCCAGGACAGATCTTTCCAAATTTTCTTTCTTTCTTAGGACCATATCGGAATGGAATTTGTTACCAGCGGAAATCGTGAGACCGGAACTCTGCTGATTTGTTTTACTTATGCTCTAGCCCCCGCGCAATAATGCCTGTTGGCACTGCGGGATTCGTTTGAATAAATAATAAAGATTGTGTAGGACCATCTTACCCGCACAAGAATGTGCGCATTTTTTCCCTTTAGATAAAGCTCCACCATAAAGCGTGTGCGCATGGTGGTAGCGCTTCTGGCTCCAGAGCTGAGGTATCGGTAAATAGGTTCTATTTATTTTAAAACATGGGACTGCATGGCAAGCAGATAATGAATAATGAAAGACCAGAGCAGAAAGCCAGATAGCAAAGTCGTGTAGAAAGACACAGGACAAATATTGGTACTCAGTTTTTCTCATAGGCTGCCTTATTTTCGCTAAAGCCTTTAGTCATTATTGCCTGCGACCTATACCTGCCGTATTGGTCGGGTGAGCGCCTGCAGGAGGGTCACCGACACTGCAGTGTGGTTCTTATAGGGCGCGCACGGGCCTATAGCAGGTCTTCTCTGTCCCTTATATTTCGTTACTGGTTTTCCATCTCCCACAGTGGGGTAGCAAACCGTATATTGAACCTCCCTATATTTATTCCTATCCTCATATCTCTACAGAATGATTTCCTATATTACAGACAAAATGCTGTAGGTGTGCTCCAGTACAGGGTAGCAAGCCGGTATTTACACTGGCTAACCTCCTTGTCTTTCTTTCCTTTTCTTTCTCTCTCAAACCAACGTACACCACTGGCGAAATAGACTACAATATCGAGTATTGAGCTTGCTCACGCAGCTGACGTAATTCAACCGTATACGACCCGCTTTTCCACTAGCACAAAGTATGATCTGGATTTTTTTTTCTTGAATACATGCGTGAAGTATTAATACAAAGGGCAGATCTGCCAGCAAATGCTCCACCCATGCACCTTTGTTCAAAAAGGGAAGTCACTCTAGCGTACACAGACTTCAAGGAAATATTCCCCGTCTCCACTTCTGCCTGCCCTCGATCTCGCATGTGTACTACAAAAGCACACTGTATGTGTAACACACCCATGCAGGTGTGGGGTGGAATCAAAACGTTTGCGAAAGATCCTTGCCGCCAATATCTGTCTATATATTTCAGTATGCCCGTCTGAAAGGACAGTCGGATGGCCCACATATACGTGTACATACAAAACAAAGCTTCACCAATCAAAAACGAAACTACAAGAGATGACATGGTGGTCGCATGTATTACTGCATGATTGAGCAAGACGATTAAGAAGGATTCCGGTTACAGATGATTTTCGAACATTGTGAATGATTTGGCCAATGCGTCTAGAATGCTGTCAGATGGAAACCTCGTTCGCAGAAAAAAAAAAATGAGACATAGCAAGATACAGGTTTATAAAAAGGAAAAAAAAAAAACGATCAGAAGATTATCATTCAAGCGACAGAGGACACACACATACACACTGAGTGAAGGTCGGTTGCTTATTGGAGTTACGTAACCAAAGGATCACCGCTGTGACAGAACACGACGGCGGAACAGTATGCACCAGTCTCGAGCTGGCCACCGCGCGTGTTGTATCATTGCGTTTTCCTTTCGTGTGAAGAACAGCAGAGGAACATACCCGTGTGGATCCTCACATGTCCTTTCAATTGTCCATTGTTCGAGAAAGACACCTTGCAGTGCGGACACTGGAAGCGCTTCGGCCTTTGCTTCTTGGCCTTCCACCGGGCGGCCAGCTCTTGCTGGAGGAACGCGGGTGCGTGCGCGGATGCGTGGTGGTGCGCGGCGGCGGCGGCGGCGGCCACGTCCCACGCGGTCATCGGGAAGGCCGGCTGTAGTGCCGCTGGCAGCAGGTACACCGGCTCGGGCTGCACGATCCGGGGCTCGGCGCTCTGCTGTTGGGCCCAGGGCCGGAAGATGGGCGACGCGCGCTCCTTGCCAGTCATGGCTCGCTCTGGCCCTCCGGTCGAGAGGGCGACTCTACTCGTCGGCGGCCGGCCTGGGGATTGGCCCCCGGCGGGACAATGCGCCGGGGACGGGCGTGAAGCAGGCGGAGACTCGGGAGAGAAGGGGGCCCCTGCCCGCCCCTCTTTAGTCGGGGGCTCGGGCTGACGTCATGGACCCCGGCGGGGGCTCTCCCCTCGCGGAGGGGGGCAACGTGCTGAGTGTTTAGGGAGAGCGGCATCGCGCGCGCGCGGGTTCTGATGGCCGTCATCATGGGAGGATGCTGCTCCCCGCTCCCTAATTCAATAAGACCGCGCCAATCCAGGGCCCGTCGGCGGAGAGGGGGCGCGCCCTTCCACCCGCGGCTGCTCACCCCTCGTGGCGGGGGGAGGGCGATTGCATCGGGGCTCGGCTCCCGCTGGCAGGCCGCGCTATTGACGCCGGCCGACCGACACTGGACCGTCTGCTCTGCGATAACGAGGCCAGCCGAGACTAGCCGGACGCTCTGGCTCCTGTAAGATGTGCTGGAGTTGGGCGCGAACTCCGCAAGAGCGTGATTCATTCGCCCTTTTTTATAGAAAAAAGAAAGATATATAACGAGAGAAAGAAAATTTACTTAAGGCAGCATATAAATGCACGCGCGGGACTGCATGCCTCATGTATAAATTCAGTGGAATCAAAGGGCGGGGAAAAAATAGTGTACTTACTGATGCATGTTATTGAACGATCACGCTTGCTAGCTATCGCTAACCTGTATAGCATTGCGCCTGCTCCTGAATCTGTTTTATGGAGAAAATACAGTGACAAAAGAAAAGAAAAACTAGGACGCTCGAACAATGGACGGCACATGCACTGACTGCAAACTAAAGATTCCTTAGATATAAATGGGCACCAAGCGGCCACGGGACTGAAAACCAGTTAGCGGAATAAAAGTAAGATATCTCGTGCATGGTCAAGTATCCGAGTCCGAAAGCCCACGTTACCCCAAGTATAACACATATAACCGCAGAAGGCTGAAAAACAAACGTGGTCGTGTTCTTCCAAATAAAGATAGCTTCTTAGCAGCTAATCATGATGCCTAAAAAATACTTTAGCACATGTCGACAAGCTCTTGCTATACCAAGAGTTTGCCGATACGTACATACATCAATGTCGCAGCGTCAGTAGAGAGCGAATGCCTAAAGGCCTGGAGATATTTACAAATTTCAGTCATGACCTGACTCTTACGAGATCGCTCAAATATACTAAAGATTGCATGAAGTCATAAATTATGAGAAGGTTCTCCGCCGGCTGCCATGGCACCGCGCAGCTTCGCTAACATTCACTGCAAAAGTGAAATATGGGGTCTACAATTTTACCGCACGCTCTTTAAAAGGACACTAAGAGGAATGCTATGGTTATTTATGGTGTTAGTTACGCTTCTGCAACAGCAAATGGACCAATCTTGCCGTAAGAACTAATACCGGCGGCTAAGGATGGGCTGCGATGCCGCCGTGAAGTTTCCCGTACCAGCTCGTCGTGATGTCATGGATTTCGACAGCGTTTACTTGGCCCTGGTTACTAGTTTATCGGTAGAGAAGGACTACATTACACTTCAAAGTAACGAAAGGCTCAATCTATAGCAGGTTTCCAGAGCCTTTACCGGTCACAATAAAATGACCTCAATACGAGATAATACTTCGAAATTCGTGACGTCATACTGACATACATAGCCCTAATGGTATGAGCGAGAAAAAAAAGTTTGACTTTATTTTCACCACTAGTGATTGATCCTTTAGATAGACATGAATAAAAATAGAGAGTAAAGAACGAATATTCTACCGCTCTTTAGACTAATCTAGTGTCGCTCATCCTTGTCCCTTTAAGGCTCCCACCAATAAACACGGCTTATACTCAGTTCCTGCAAAGTTTCACCTCGACACGCCTTCTGACGCTGTAAAAAGAACAGTTGCACGAAGAAGCACGTTACAACTCTGCAGTCACAACAGTGTTGCCAACTGCGAACTAGCCACGCCTTTTTTTCATCTAAGCGGATTGACACACATGCGCAGTGAACCGGTGACAATCTCTATGGTGAGATCAGAAACAGCAAAAAATTAGGAGGGGATTCAACCTGCAGTTGAAGTCGATCAAAGACAATCTCTTCCTGAGCGAGTTGGGGGTGATAATGGGGCATAGTCACTGCTCACAGCATTCTATCGCGTCACTAAGTAACTAATTGACTAATTAACAAAATATCAATTATTAATATTTTAATTAGTTATTTTGTGTCGCATATTGCAATTTACGAACTTGTAGCTGGTGAGTACATAAGGCGTATCCGCTTGGAACGAATTCTCAGGATGACACCGGTTTCGCCAAAGTCAATTTTACGGTAAAAATGCACTGTTGTTCCACCTACGTTTTAACAAACCGCCGTTTGATGCATGGAAAGACAAAACTGACTGCAACGCCAGTGTATTTCGTCGCACACTTTGCGAATGAATGCCTCGAAACTGGCGTCAGCTTGAGCATTCGTTCCAAGTAGATACGCATTGCATACTCGCCGGCTACAAATTTGTAAATTGTATTATTTAGTTAAAACTTAATTAGTGATAGTTTCTTATTTAGGTGATCGTGTATTTCGATGTAATGTGTAATTAATGTCCGCGTCTACGAGCGGTCCAGCTCAAGAAATAGAATTGTGCTATCTGACACAGGAAATGTTTGTAAAAAATTCTTTATAGTTAAAAAAAAGCACGCTTGGTATAATTGTCTTACAATCACCCCTGCATGGTCAGACTGGAAATCTGATATCCTCTCAAAAGCGCGGCTAGGTATGAGGGTGACTGGGCTCCAACTGGAAAGGCAGCATCGTGAAAATAGGATATAAATTTAAGAAAAAAATTCAGAGCCCTTCCACTACTGTGAAGATGGAAGCCAGCAAAGCAGTGATATGGTGGTCTGCTGTAATGAATATTGCTATAGTGAATTTATATATTATCATTATTAACTATATTGAGCGTCTTCGGCATGTTCGTCAAAGAGCAAGGACACCGGCGTCTTGTTTTCGCTCGGCGCGATGGCCAAGTAGTGCGTTTGCTGCGCCAATTTCGCCCGCGACGCCAACGAGATTTCTCCCGCTCCTGCTCTCGATGGCGCATACTAACATATCCAACGTGGGTATGAGCCACGCTTGATTTCTTTCTCTCTTTCTTTCCTTCTTTCTTTCTTTCCTTCTTTCTTTCTTTCTTTCTTTCTTTCTTTCTTTCTTTCTTTCTTTCTTTCTTCTTTCTTTCTTTCTTTCTTTCTTTCTTTCTTTCTTGTCCCTGGCTCATACCCGCATATCTAATGCGGGTATGCGCCACACGTCATTTTATTATCGTTAATCGTGACGTAACTGACGAGGATGTGATGTTATTGATGTCATGACCTATTAGTCATGTTAGTCATACATTCGTACCCTTCCATGCCAATTTTGGTATATACCAAGTAAACGAGACGCTACAAAAATTGGGCAGACGCTTAAGCTTCGCTTTTAAGAGTGGAACGCGATAGCATTCAAACATCCCTGACTGCTACTCATGGTTCCCGACGACTGCAGCTTATGCAACCGTAATGGTTACCGGCAAACACTGGCGGCGAACGCTACGCACGTATATAGGCGAGCTTTCTGGTGGAAACGCGGCCTCTTGCGTTGGCCGACCCCGGAGATAGTGCACAACCGCGCCAAGAAAATTACATCATTTTCAGGTTTCCGTATTTGTTTCGCACTTTTAATAATTTAGTCTGTGAAGATTCAACATAAAAGGCATGCGCTGTGGGTGTTTTGTTTCATGACATTTGTTTGTGGATTGTCATTCTCAAAATTCCGAGGAATAGCTTTGCCAAGAATGCAAGACAAGCTATGAGCAACATTAATGATAGAATGATGTGGCATACCTAGACGTGGTTGGGGATTATTTTCTCGGCCGCAGGCGCCAATGCCGACGCCGCATTTTCTGCGACGCGGGGCCCTATAAACGTTATCGTGTTAAAACGAGACGCCACAAGATTGTTGCCTATTTCCGGTGTACACGAACGCAATCTCCTGGAACCTTTCCCTTAACAGCTTCGATGAAAAAAAAAATTGGCTTCTTCATTACAATAATAATAACACGGAAAAGGTTGCTTTACTCAAACGACGGATACGAGCCAGTGCACATAAACGAATACCTACTATTTTGAGCACATGTCCGTAGTAATGAATAAATAATTAAAGGTAGTGAAATCTATCCTTCCAGGGAGAGTAACGTTCAGTGGAACAAGTATTACCCAAGTACGAAAAAGTGGTTGACCAGCACCCTAAGTTTGTAAGGTAGCTGCCGACTTTGCTGGGCTCAAAGGGGGAAGTTATAGCCACACGTGTGGGTGAGCCACACGCTTGTACAGAATAATTTGCAGCTAGAAAAATACGAAATGACTACTCAAATTTGCTGCCACTGTTATTCCTGTCCGTCGGTGACGTTCCAGTGAAGAAAATATTCGCAAGAGCTTATCGAGACATGTTGCAATCAAATGCGTGCGGGAAGCTTTATGGTGAAGTCAGGAGACAAAACTTTAGTCTGACTTGACAAACCTGTCCTGCGGAAGCCCGAACGTTGGTGGGAGGTTCGTGAAATTGTCTTCCACTCGACTGTACAGCACGAAAGTACAAAGAAAGCTCAACACGCGTTTCTCAGAAAAAAATTGCTAGCATCGAACACGGGATTTGTTTTTCCGGGGTGGTCGCTCTACCATCTAAGCTAACCAGGCGGCAAGGCCGAGTTAACCGAAGTGTCGAAGCACAGGACACAGAATTCGGCAAAATATAGTTCTGGGCGGAAGCACGCAAAGTGGAGGAAGGCTCACGAAATGGAAAATTATAATCCACCCGTCTGTATAGCACGAAGCTGCAAATGAAGATTCGTGTTGTCGATGGATTCGGCCTCGTTCTGCAATCTGCTAGTCTGTTAACCTTCTTCACTTCAATCCTTCAAATCACTTCTGGGGCCACTGGCGCGGGCGTGTAATCAAGCGGCACTTTTCTTATTTCACTCACTACAAGTAAAGTGCGAAGAAAGAAAACGTAGCGTGCTGAGAACGACTGAATCAGATGTTTTAGGATGCAATAACAGCTTACCCACCGGCACTCGTCATCACGCCCTTAATGCAAAAATTAAAGAAAAGTTGATTACATAATGTTCGCTAATAATCAAGTAATTAGTACACAAAAATGATCCTATAGGACTCACCACCGAAGATTGTACAATCGTGTACTTCACCAGACTTCCCTTCTTTTAAACAATTTGGCTAACGTTAGCTGAGACACCCTGTCAACTTGTATTTCCGTCTTGTTTCTTCGCGTATAGCGCTTTTGAGTCAGCCCATTCTTCAACGAAATCAAAAGAAACTCAGATAGCACCGAACGAAGCGAAACAATTGCGCGAGAAAAGTCGGCTTCTTTCAATAATACGTGTTTAATAGTACTAGAACCCAAATCAAAGTTCTGACGCTAGAACTGTCTGTAAGGGCAATTTTCAGGGAAATTGAATCTCGAAAATATTCGAGAAGACAGTCGGCCAATGGCAAACAGCGCTTACGAACTAAAGGCTTAATTGAATTCGGATGTATAATTCTCGCCTTTACGTGCATGCGCACGCACACGCAAGCAGCAGCGTGGAGGTTAACAATAGCGCAGTTCCTTTAATCATGTGAGGCTTCCAAAAACTTTCAGATTTCACCAGTGCTATAGCTATGGACAATTTGAAGGGTTTTTAAATTTGATGCAACAAAAGGCTGTTAATTATGCCGCCGAACACGCTTTATTGTCCCATGCTCTGATAGTGTGTCACCCTGAAAAGTATACCGTCCTCGTGCGTGTTGACAAAAGAGGAGACCGATACACTTAGTCCTTTTGCGTTCCTCACTCGGTGTTGTAGAACGAGCACATCGCCGCGAAGATGGGGTGGCCGAAGAACAGCGTCACTCCCGAAGAAGAGGAAGCGCGGCGAGAAAGCCGCCGCGCCTCTACTCGAGAGCGAGTGAGACGACTTCGGTCCGATCCCGAGTATCGCGCCGCCGAAGCGGCGGCGAAACGTCGGCGATTCGCATAAGATCCGGAGTTATGAGCCCGCGAAACCGAGCAAAAACGTTTGAGCGTCCAGAAGCGTTCAGATACTTTAATGACCGAGTGTTCGTTGCTCCTTGGGGTGTCGATGATTCCGGGGTGATCTTGCGCAAAATGTGGCCGAGTCTCGAAGCATAACCTCGCAAAAACTTGGCCGAACCGAGATAAAGCTAGCTGGGGTCGCCAGCTTCGCTGTTTGCCCAGTCTTAGCACCACTAGTGTGAAGCTGCCCCTAATTTATTATTATTATTTGCACCCCTGCAGTCTTTCTTCTTTGTTATGTATGCGTGCGCCCGCACATGGATCTCATGGTTGTTCCTGGGTACAGTAAATAAACGATTGATTGATTGATCATTATTACTATTATTCACGAAATTTGCCTCAAAGCATATTAGTAAAATGAACAAAGGGACATGAAATAAACGCATGGAGCGCAGTGTTCTGAAGTCCCTGCATACGATATAATAATTAAAAAAGAGAGAAAGAAAGAAAAAGCGCCTAAAGAAAGAAAGCATATCCAGGGACTTTACTATTTTTCAATTCGAGCGCCATCATATTGTCGAAGACTACGTGCTCAAAAGAACGAAGATGGATCACTATGAAATTATATTCCTCAAGATTAGTATTTTTTTTACCCTTGCAGCGCTTCATTCACGGTCGATCCCCCACAGTGAGTTGCGCCAGGTCATTGAGGAACAACAAGACTCTGAGTATCTGCTGACGGGATTCGGAGACTTCTGGGAGAGAAGACGTATGCCTTTCCTAGAGGCGCTGCCATAGGTCTGAGTCTGTGACGGCTGGATCCCCGCACAATCACGTCTCCTGGCTTGTCGACATGTGACGTGCGGCAGCGCCGATCATTCCCTGCTCGTATCCGGGTGGCGCCTCTTCGATGGTTAGCGGTAAAATCTCGCTAACTGACACCATCCAGCTGGACTACAAGCTACGATCTCGAGCAGCTGCGCGTTCGCTGCTTGAACCACATCAGCGGCTTCACAGGCACGCTGTGTGAGCTTAATTAGGGAACATATTATCGGCTGCTCTCTGATCCATACCGCATCTCTTCCTGTCTCCTAACGTTAGGCCTAAGATGTTCCGTTCCATCGCTCTTTGTGCGGTCCTTAACTTGTTCTCGAGCTTCTTTGTTAACCTCCAAGTTTCTGTCCCATATGTTAGCACCGGTAGAATGCAATGATTGTACACTTTTCTTTTCAACGACAATGGTAAGCTCCCAGTCTGGATTTGGCGATGCAGAGAGCAAACGGGCAGAGCCGATATTCTAATTAACATTAAGAGAAAAAAATGGAGCTGGGTATGCCATGTAATGCGTAAGATGGATAACCGGTGGACTATTAAGGAAGGAAGGAAGGAAGGAAGGAAGGAAGGAAGGAAGGAAGGAAGGAAGGAAGGAAGGAAGGAAGGAAGGAAGGAAAGAGTAGAGAAGGAAAGGGCAGAGAGGTTAACCAGTTCAGCACAACCGGTTTGCTACCCTACTCATGGGAGCGGGATGAGGGGGAATGAAAGATGGGGAGGAGAGAGAGAGCACATATCACAGAACACTCATCGTCAGTCACAGTCCGTCATTTTGCGTGGTACGTGACATCACTGTCACAGCCGCTTGTCCAAGCCAGTTTCTTTTAAAAACCTAAGTAGTCCCTTCGTCGCGGGGGACTATTAGAGTCACATAATGGATACCAAGAGAAGGGAAGCGCAGTCGAGGACGGCAGAAAACTAGGTGGAGTGATGAAGTTAGGAAATTTGCAAGTCCAAGTTGGAAGCAGCTAGTGCAAGACAGGGATAATTGGAGATCGCAGGGATCTCCAATTACCCCTGACCCTTCGTCCTGCAGTGAACATAAATATAGGCTGATGATGATGATGATGATTGTGATGATGATGATGATGATGGTAAATCGGCTTCTCGGACGAACAGGTGAAATTCACCAATTGCAACGCTGCCTTCGTCAGCAAGGACTTGGTGCGCCCCTGAGTGTCCGGCCAAGACTCGACCTTTGAATGTTACGAAGCATAACAGTGCTGTCGAAGCACCTGTACACACGAAGCATGGAGCTGAAAAACCTTGGTGAGCTGGCATAGGGTGACGGAAGTCCGCAGGACGCCGCCGTCCAGAGCAATAACCATTGAGCGACACGCCTGAATAAGGTTGAGGCCGCGTCTTGACCAACACCAAAGAGGCCATCAAGCATCCAGGTGATTCATGCCTTCCATCACAGAAAAAAAGCTATGGCTGGGCCGTTTGAGCGGATTCAAAGGCGGGCGTGTTTGTGGCGGCATGCGAGTTCGCAGACGTGTGCACTTGAGTCAGCAAGCTCTCGGAGAAAAAAAATTGCTTTAGAAGACTCGTGACGCCTGCATCCTGGCCGACTACTCAGCTAAAGTGCTTTGTAAGCTGAGCAAGGAAACGAACGGAGATTCGAGCCTAGCGTTCGTACTTAGTCTGCTGGTTGGCTGCTGGAACAACTTCGTCGAGTGGCCATTAGCAAAAACAGTCGACGCGATCCTGACGCATCCGAGTGACGAGGCGAATGACGTCGGAGCTGCGATTTTGGTGGACCATCATGCAGTAATAAAAAACATTGGCCGTATTAATGCAACACGAGCAGCTTTACTTCCAAACTAAGTTTGGAGGAGGTAGACCGGGAAGGTTTCATTCACGACGAAAACCTGTATGCCACACTGGAGTTTCAGTGATGTGCGTACGATTCTGCTACTCGTTTAAGCGTAAATAAAAAGATGAGCCGCCTCCTTTGGTGCGAACGTAGCTGCGTCCTCGCGTTTTAATTCTTCAGTTACGGCGATCATTGAACCCCCCGTATACTGCGACCTCGTGGCACACAGAAAATGGCAACAAACAGTTGCCATCCATGTAACTTTTAACCGTTGGTTTATTGTCACTAAAAGAAGGGGAAGGAGCTAAAATATTTTCGCCTTTAGAGGGCTTTTCTATTTCATTACGCGGTTCTGTTCCCTTCACACGCTGTCAGCTTGCTTATGAGCTGTGTAGCGGTGTGTGCTTTTGTGCGACACTGAAGGCCTTTAGGCGGTATCTGTAAGTTTGAAAGAAATAAGCGTGTGACGAAGAATAATTAATCAATCAACAAATAAATTTTATTAGCGTGCCCAGGAACAACCTGGTGGTCTTGGTATATATATATATATATATATATATATATATATATATATATACAGGGTGTCCCAGCTATCACGCTGCACGATTTAAAAAAAGAGGAACGACGTTACGGGAAGCAAACCTAGTGCGTATTGTTTCCAATACAGTGGAGTAGCCGCCAGTATTTTTTTCGTTACTGAGATTTAATTAATCAATTGTTATTAATTATCTAACTCGAGAAGTATTGTCCTAATTATCAAAGTGTCAATGAGAAAGTTGTAGAAGAACATGAAAAACTCCTGATACAACTTTCTGTTGTTCAATGCGTGCTACATAAAAGTGTTTTTCCGAGCATGAAAGAAGCCCGCGAATACACGCAAAGTGCCTCGAGCGGCCAGTCGTGCGGCAATTCTGCGTTTATTCGCGGGTTTCTTTCACACTCGGAAAAACACATTTATGTAGCACATATTGAGCAACAGAAAGCTGTATCGGGAGTTTTTCATGTTGCTCTACAACTTTCTCATTGACACTTTGATAATTGGGACAGTAATTCTTGCGTTAGATAGTTAATTACAATTAATTCATTAAATCTCAGTAACGAAAAAATTACTGGCGGCTACTGCACTGTACTGGAAACAATACGCACTAGGTTGGCTTCGCGTAACACCATTCCTCTTTTTTTAATCATGCTGCGTGATAGCTGGGACACCCTGTATATGTAATAAAGAGGAACGCAACGCGCACACATCATACAAATGCAGTTTTCAACATGTAACATACATAATATAACAACAGAGCACAACACAACATGGCATTATACATCAAAATATAACACATAACATAAAGGAAAAAAACATTGGCTGAAATTCTGGAAGACTTGACACCAAGCACACGGTACCCTTCACATGGAACAAGGCGGACACAAAGACACCAATAAACAAGAACAAAAGTACACATGCCATACACCAACGGCCCACACCTCAAGGTAAAAAAAAAAAAAAAAAAAAAGCACCGTTATTTGTGGAAACGGGTCATCAAATGGATTCGAGTGCTGCCCGGAAAGTGGGCAAATGTCTGTGTAACGTGTTAATTTTGTACGAATGTTCGTTGCCGGCCTGCAGAATTCTGGTCAAGGAATTCTTTGAGGAGCCAGGAGTAGATACATGAAAAGGTCTAGATAGCCTAGTTACTTTTCACAAAATTCTTATACTGACGTTATTAATTGTTTCTGTGCTATCAATGAGTCCATTTAAGAGCTTTAATACGAAAGTTAAGCTTTCGTGCGTCTGCAGTCCAGGTCTTCCAGACCAAGCGAGGACTGAGAGCGAGGCTGCGGTTCATGGTCCACCTGCGTGGAACACCGATATCGATGTTATAGAGAACCTCTAAACTCTGTCTACTTGATCTTTGTTAGACCGGCAAGTAATGTTCCAAATGACAGCGGCATATTCCAGCAGAGGATGTGTACAGGGATGTGTTCAGCTTAGGAAATACACCTGCATTTCTGAACTCTCTCGAGATTCGACTTGCTGTACCCAGGAAGCGCAGGCCGCGCTTAGTGATACGTTCTGTGAGGCGAGAAAGTGAGCTTAGAATGAAACATATTATTCAAACATTATTAATAAACTTCGCACTCTCGAGAGAGTGTGACTTTTGCCTAGGTGGTAAGGAAAACGAAAGTCATCTGTCCTGCGTGCATACGATATTACTTTCGTCTTTCGGCCGTTCAGCATTAGTTTGTTTCGCACGCACCAATCGGCAGAGGCGGATCCGTTTTGTTGAAGTACAGCGCAGTCACGAAGGCTGCGAATTTCTTTGAATATATCTTTATGTCATCCGCATAAAGCAAGAAAGACGAGTGCTTTATGACTTTGGATACATCATTTACAAAGAGACAGTAGAGAAGCGGTCCAAGGATAGAGCCCTGTGGTACACCTCTGGTAGCTATATGTACGTGCTAGAGGACTGTTCGTTGGAGGTGACACAGAATTGTTGGTCTGGCAGGTAGTCCCGCAGCAAAGGCATTAAAGGTGCAGAAACACCAGTTTCGTAGAGTTTTTGGAGCAACATCAAACGCCTTGCTTAGGTCTGAGTAAACTGTGCGAAGTTGACTCCTGTTCTCGACCGCCTCTGGTGCGTGCATGGACCACAAAGCTGACGAGGTTTGTTGTTGTTGAACGGCCCGGTATAAAACCATGTTGATTAGGTATCAGACTGTTCCGTACGCTACATGCGATTAATGTGTGCAGGACAGACTCAAAGATTTTTGAGGCAGAGCATAGGAGAGATATCGGTCTGCAGTTTTGTACGTCTGTTTTCGAGCCATATTTGTGGACGGGAATAACGAGAGATTTTCCATGGTATAGGAAATGTTCATCTTCTGAGGCGGGTGTTGTATATGCACGTTAGAATTGAAATAGGCACATCACTGAATGATTTAATGAAAGCCATAGGAATGCCATCAGGGCCACATGACAGCGATGGTTTTGCGCTGCAAATGCTTTTGGTTGTTCACAAATAGACGCATTGCTTGGCGCATCACCACTGTGCGGCGGAAGGTCGGACGAACTGGAGCCACCACCCCTGCTCAAAACTGATTGAAAGTGTTGTGCAAACGCATCTGAGACGCCTTTTTCATAATTACTTGTTAACAAAGAGGTAGCATTTGTTGTACTTGGTTTTGTCCTCAGTATCACTTATCTCCGGAAATTTCTAGGTTTTTTAAAAAGATCATTTTCGACTAAGCTAATGTAGGTATGCGATATAGCTCGTACAGTTTCTAACTGAGATATCGGTACTGCTTGAATACAGCTTTCCATTTTTCAGATCCGCTCTTCGCTCTTTTGTGGGCGTGCTCTGCATTTCAGTGAAGTGCGAAGCTCAGTCGTAAACGAAAATGGGTAGTGTGAAAGGCGACTTCGTTTTAGGGGAACGTACATACGCATTCCATCCTGTAGAATGCCAGTGAACTGTTCAACTTGATAATTTGTATTCTCTGACTTTAATATAGGGGAACAGTCTGCTTTAGAAAGATGGTGATAAAAACTGACGTAATCCCCAGCGGCGAAATTGTACTTTGGAGAGTCCGACTCATTTGGGTGCATTTTCTTGTAAGCCTCGTCTGTGTTGTCACAATTGAAAGACAAGGGTGATACTTTTCTGCTCGCACCAGACACTCACGCTTAATAATAATCAATCAATCAATCAATCAATCAATCAATCATGTTTATTTAACGTGCCCAGGAACAACCCTAAGGTCTGAGTGCTGGCGCACGCATACATTACAAACCAAAAACAAGACACTCAGGGAAAAATCATTAAAAAATAAATGAATAAAAATAAAAATTGTGAAAAGAAGAGAGTACGGACAACAAAGCGCAAAGTAAATACAAAAGAAAAAGGAGGAGAAGGACACTTGAACAATACATGATATTATAATACAAGGCAAAGCTCGGACAAGAACGATGACAAGGAGTTATGAAAGATATCAAGTTCACGAAAGTAAGCGTTATAAAGATTCTGTATTCTGTGGACAGTTGAGTGTTCGTGATGACAGGCAGGCACATGGAAAGGTCTATGTTCTCTGGTGATCTTGCGTGGGATGCGGAACATGACACAGCTGAGAAGTTCGGGACACGTGAGGTTACCGTGAAGGAGTTTAAAGAGAAACAGAAACAGAATAATAATAATAATAATAATAATAATAATAATAATAATAATAATAATAATAATAATAATAATAATAATAATAATAATAATAATAATATTCAATCTATCCAATCCAATCTATGCCCGGGAACAGCTACATAAAGTATTTTAAGTGCACTTAAAAACTAATACACAAAACACAATGTACCGAAAAGGCAACCGTGGTAAACAAAACAATATAAGCTAGAGGAACAAATAAGAGAAAATTAAAACGATGAGGGGGCGTGAAAGCGAGTTAATCATGCAGCATATGTTCATCTACACTTGTACTCAACACAGCTGAACTGAACTCTGCATGTCGATATGGACAGAATACGTATTGCATGTTTTTTGAAGTCTACCCATTGGACAGTGATTACTGTAACAAGGCCGCAGTGGCAAGTAACGTACAAAAGTGCGGAACCCAGATGGCGTCCCTGCGAGCGCAACTATGTCAATAAGAAGCTTGCGGTTATTCTATATCTACACAAGGTCTCACATGGGCTGAAGAAAGTTGCCAGTCAGACCGGTGTAAAAGAGTTTCTTTTTCGGCGCCAGGAAGGCTACACCGTCAGTGTTGGCTTACTGATGAAAAGCCCGAGAGCCGAGAGGGTGCAGAATCACGATTCATTTGTTGCGCAGAAGGAGCGGTTTAAAATGTACCACTGTCATGGGGCTGAAACCACATCAGCGAGAAAGGCCGCTGTGTAAATGGCCGGTTAAGAGAGCACAAACAAAACGTTGCGCGTTGCAGAGACTGGCTCCTGTCAACGCATTGCAATGACAATGATCACTTGTCAGCTTTTTTGCAAAGGGCGCAGCCTAATCAGCTTCGACGAAGATAAATTTACGCGAGCAATTATAGCATGCAGAAGCGAAAATCAGCGAAGGTTCCAAGTATGCCACAACACCACGAGTTTTGTTGTCAGAAAAAGTTGTCGCAGTTTCACCTGAAAGGCGAAGCATCAATTGCGATAGCAAATTTGTAGAGAGCTATACGGAGTAAATGATATTAGCTTTATCAACTGTATGAACTTGGACATGCAGCAGCACCGGCAACACGCAGAACTGTTGTCGACGCCGTCGGCGTTCTGCCCGCGTTCGCTCAAAATGCGTGCGGCGTTGGTGACTGTTGCCGGAGCCTCTGATATAAATAGGCACTTGGTGCCGCAGCTAAACGTCGCCTCCCTTCCCTCCCCCTCCCCCCCTCCCCCACGGCCTCTCGCGCCTCGGAAGAAGGCGCGTTTGCTCTACATATATGATGATTGTAAAGGAGTAAAGAGACGCCTATACTTCTGCAGCCCTTAAGCGAGCACGGCGCAGAACGCGCCTTTGTTCTCCGCCGTGCGTTCACTCCCCGTGAAAGCGCGCGCCCCTCGCGCCCTTTCACTCGCACATACAGCGTTCGGCGCGCGGCGACGATTTCATCTCCATTGACGTCATACGGAACCTCACGGCGACGGCGACACCGACGGCAGAAATCTGCTTTTGAGTGTCCATATAATTGCTATCGCAATAAAAATAAGTTTGCTTCTAAAATTCAGCAGTAAGATAGAAGGGGTGCGTCACGTGGCTGTACGATGATGTTCTAGCAGCCATCGTACGGCGGTACGATGGCTGCTACGATGGCCGTACGATGGTTTGAAACCATTCGCCTTCAAACCACGAAGATGCTGCGCGCTGTGGCACCAGTGATGAACAAGCAAGAAGAAACTGCTCACCTCGACAAGAGACACGCAGCAGATATCGCCGACGAACGTGCACCGCAACCGTCAGCCCAGGCAGCGGAGACACAGGGCCACCACCCACAACATCCGGTCACCGAAAAGAGGCGTGGTCGCCAGGTGCGGTTACCGACCACGAAAACAGGTGAAAGAGCCAAATAAATATTTATTTGAAAAAAAAAATGAAGTCTCCGGTGGTTGGATTAAACACCGCATAATAGCCCGATGCTCTAATCATTAGGCCCCAATCACCTTTTTTCTTCTTTTTTTTTTTTGCCAGAACGTTTATTGCAAATATAAAAACGTGCGCGCTTAAAGTATACATACAAAGCGGCCAAAACAGCCAAATCCGCGTCTACATGCACAAAACAAATGATTCACAGGACAATTATTAAATCAAGCGGTTCTTCAAACGGGAGGTAAACGCATACACTTCATCATCACTGAATATCGGTCCGGTGGAAAGTCACTTTGATCCCAAATGTCGATATCTTGTAAAATCGCATGCACACTTTCCGCCGGCCAACGGCAGTTAGATTTTTGAGATGATTTGCGCGTTGGTTATAAATATGAGAGCGTACCAGTTTCCCCTATTCTTCCCTCGTGACAGCTAGTGGTTTCAAATGTTGCGTAAGACGGCACCGCCTTTTGCAACGGCCCACATTCTCCAGCCCTTTCCTTGTAGCGGTTGCATTGAACCGCCCCCCATGTCGCCCCGGTCGTAACTGAACGTGTTGTAGCTTTTCTTGGGTGACGTACAAAAAAAAAAAAAAAGTTCTCATGTGATTGCTGTCCCACTATCCTCGTCACCGTAGTTATGACTTACAAAAAAAACGGGCCCCGCTGTTCCTTTTGTTATGCGTTCGTAAGTTGTATAGATGTGTTCTAATTGCGCGCTGTTGTTTATCTAGTTTTCATGGAGCTGAAAACTAGATAAACTGATATGTTTTCTCTCGAAATAAATTTACCTTGAAAAAAAAAAAAATCCTTGACCACCGTATCGACCTAAATGAACGCACAGACTGCAAGGGGTCTCTTAACCGAGAAGATGCCGTCGCGTGGCGACAGCTACAAACCAATTCATTCCCCTGTCTCTTTTACCTTCACCTTTTCCGCCCCACACAATATCCCTCATACAGTGGAGCAAAGCCCACAGTATATCATTGCAGCTGGGAGTGCTCACACTGCTCACACCATCCGAGCTACTCCCCTATTCATTCGCCTTCCTCCTGGGAGACTGCGCTGACCAGCTTGGACCCGCAAGAGCAGCGACGGCTGATCCAGCGGGCACGCGGGGTGGCGTGAGCCAATGGGGCCCTGAACTAAGGGCCCCACCCTACGAGAAAGTCGCCCCACCTCAATAACAATAAATGTTTTATCTATCTCTCTTTCTCTCTCTAAAAACGTTGCATGGGGCCGGTTTCATAAAGTCAGCTTTGCCGCAGTACAGTAGTGTCACGCGGTCAAGCACTCACATTGTATTGCGGTGAAGCATACCAATAGTTGAACGGCACCACTGTCACGGTAATAATATATGTGTTGCTTAATTATTAAGATTGGTCTCTAGAAAGGTTTAAAAAACACCTCTGTAGGGCAACAAACACAAATATATTCAGGCTCGAATGAAACTGGTGGAACAGGAATCATTCAGTGAGTACATTGAGATGAAATGCGTGGATCTAGGCGGGAAAAAAAGTATGCACTTTCCGAGTTAAGTTATGAATAGCATTGACGCTGAATAAAAATTCTAGAACGCATGGGCCAGGTCACTGACCCTATTTGCTAAAGAATAAAAACAAAAAAAGGAATTGGCGGTAGTTGGTGATAGTGCTGGTAATAATGACTGGATTCTCTGTGACGAGAGCTGGCCTCGGATTTATGAAAATACCACTAGGCTTCACGTTATCGCCCTCAAATCTCCTCTCCGGTCATCTAGAACGCTATCCACAAGTCCTTCCAAGCGTCCCCGGACAGTTGCGCAACTTCCTATCATGGTATTCTTTCGCTTTTTCTGCTGTGAGATCGCATTCGTGACACATTCATTTCCAGCTTTATTTGTTTCCTGGTGCGTTAAGGTATCCTATTATGAGTGGTCCATCACACTTGTGGGCTTGTGCCTAGCGCTGAGGCCACAACAGATGCTCCAAACTGTCTACGCCTGTGCCCTCGTGCAAGAGCGGCCAGTTTCTTTTTTCTCCCGGACGGGATGGTGGCGCCTGCCAGCGTCACTTTTTGCAGTCACTGAGTGGCGCGCTCGCCCCTAGTGGTGCACTGTGGGCATCGCGAGTGCGTCCGTGGTACTCTTCCGTCCGTGGTACTCCTGATTTCCTGTCTATTTTTCTTATACATAGCTGTCATGATCTCCTTTCTTCCATACGCGCTGCAGGGCGAAAAAATGTCAGCACCGTGTCGTAATGACAATTAAAAAAATCAAATGTCGAGCAGATTAGGACACAGCTTCAATTCAATGAACTTCCTCCCCTCCTCCTCCTCCGATCCGCTCACCCTGCCCACTTGCCTCCTATGTCGTCATTGTCGGGCCAATTAACTCACTTCTCGGTACATCATGAGTGGTCATGAGCAGTTTTTGAACAGTCAGTGGTCTGAGACGTTAACTGTAATAATATTCTGGAAAATATGAGGGTGGCTTGGTTGTGCAATTCTGGGGCTAATACTAAACTACACAGACATACATTTTCATTTAAATATTAGCTTATGGAGCTTGTAATTTATTATTGGCCCCCCTTTAAAGAGTCATTGCGCAGCGTTAGGTTGTTACGTAAGTGATTGCGTGCGTGAGAAAAGAATGGCAGTTTTGCCTGAAGTGCGAAACATTGAGAGCTATAGCAATGTTTCGCGTTGTGCTTAACCTCCTCAGACGGTGTTGTAAGAATTAATACATCGGGGTAAAAACAGCGCGAGATAAACACGGACAAGGGAGGAACACAGGACAAGCACCGCTTGGGATCAAGGGAGGAACACAGGACAGCGCTTTCCCTGTGTTCTTCACTTGTCCGTGTTTATTTCGCGCTGTTGTTGCACCGATGGATTCGTACCAACTAGTTCGCATTCATAACCATTTAAAAACTGATATGCGGAGGCGACAGGTTGGCTCGACACAGCACGCGAGGCAACTGCTGCTGCGCCGCAGAAACAGCGCCTAGCTAACAGCTATTAGGCGTCTTACTATTAGGCGTTTTAAACCGCTTAAAGCAGTGTGGCCAACCGTAGGGTAATTACCCTACTTGTAGGGTATTTTTGAAATTTTTCGGGAAGCGTAGGGTAGTAGGGCGGTAATGCGATTTTTTTACCACGCGTAGGGTAATTTCCACTTTTTGCTCGTCATCGATCAGCGAAAAATTAACACTGATATACAAGTGATATTATAAACTAGCCGATCGACGTGACATCTCCAAGGATGCTATTTAAACACTCCGAAAGTTTACGAAAGAGATGCGAAAATGACCTTCGTTGTATAAAATTCGAACTGCTTTAATTCACATCTCACCAGCATAGCGAAGAGCATAAAGATCAAACGTCACATATTTCTTTGCTAGAATTATTTTTTCGCTTCGCAGTCTCCTATTCTATCTTTACCTGAGGAGGGGCTTTTGAATTTTGCAAAACCCCGCGGTTTCAGCGTTTTAACAGATGCTCGCGTTACCGGTTCATCATGTTAAGCATTCGCCATAGGCACCGGGCACGGGATGAATTTGGACCGGTGGCGCCTTCATGCGGCGGCGCCGCGAATGTAATGGCATGTGGCGGCCGGGCCGCGCACAGCTGGCGCTGCCGTGAAACCAAGTCTGATGAAACATGTTGCGTTTTATTGCGATAGCAATTATATGGACACTTCAACCGGATTTCTGCCATCGGCGTCGCCGTCGCCGTGAGGTTCCGTATAGATAAAATCTTCGCCGCGCGCCGTATGCCCGAGCGGAAGCGTGCGGGGACGCGCCCTATCACGGAGAGCGAACGCACTCAACAGAGAGGTTTAGCTTGTCCGGTAATCGGGTAAACGCGTGCGGTCCGGGCGTTGGGGCGTGTTAGCGGAGCCGTAAACGTGAGCGGCCTGTATGGTGCTGCCACCTGGTGGCACAGAGCTCAAACTGAGAAAAACAGCTAATATTGCAGTAACCAAGTGTATTCTACTTCGCTGCTGGTGTAAATTTTCAGCAGCAACACGATTACGCCACTGCCGAAAATTTACACCAGCTGTTCGCCAGGGTGCCTCGATGCCAGCGCCGCCGTCATCGAGGCACCCTAGCATATCGCCGGCGCGCCGCTGGCGCCTTACGACGGCCGCCCGGTGCCTATAGGACCGGCGGCATTCGCCACTGTAATCGTCGGTGCGCACTAGCAGCGTCACAGTTTCCGGCTATCCAAAAAATGTCGCAGTTTCGTCCGAAAGGCGAAGCATCAATTGCGATAGCAAATTAGTAGAGAGCTATTCGGAGTAGGGATAGTAGTTTTATCGGCTGCATAAAGTTGGACACATTTGGACTAACTGAATTAACACGCGCGGTGTCAGCGCGCACAAGCAAACATGAATAGATCACACTGAATGACCGCAGAGCAGACAACAACTTTTAAAACGCTGGCAGCAAGCGCAGCGGCCGCAGCGGGCGAAGGTTCGTGTGGTCTATCGCTTCAACGAAAACTGAGCGGCGAATGCACAGCGCATACAAATATCAGAGCCGTGTGGAGATCGCTTTTAAGAGACGGACGGTGCGGGCGACCGCCATAGCCGGGCAAAGGACAAGCACGGTTGTTGGCAGAGTAGAAGCTGCCCCCCCCTCCCCCCTAGAGCACTGCACGGGCCGATTTTTTCAGCCCGGGCCTGACCCGGGCCCGTTTTTACGTTGGGCTGCCCGCCTGAGCCCGATCAAAACTTTTATGGCGAGACTCGGGCCCGGCCCGGACCCGGAAATATTCTACGTTACCCGCCCGGCCCGGCCCGGCCCACCACCCCTTTACCTTAGGCCCGAGCCCGGCCCGAGCCCGGCTCGACACCGGCCTGAACCCGGCCTGAACCCGGCCCGAGACCGAAAAATACATGTTTTTCACAGTTGAGACGCCCGAGAATAACTCGCTGCACGTTACATTCACACCACCAGAAAGCCCGAGCCCGGCCCGGGCCCGCGTCAAAAAAACCCGAGCCCGGCCCGGGCCCGGTTCAAAAAGCACACGCCGTGCCCGAGCCCGGCCCGAGCCCGTGAAAAAACTGCTCTACCCGACCCGGCCCGGCCCATGGGCCGGCGTGGCCCGGGCTTTCGGGTAAGCCCGAGCCCGTGCAGTGCTCTACACCCCCCCTCCCTCCCGCGCTGCCTTCCCGCTTTCTTGCTTTCGCATGGGAGATTGAGTGGCCAGTTCCCCTTGCGCCCGGTTGCAAGATACGCATTTGGTGCCGCAGCATAGCATCGCCCCGCCTCCCTCCCTCCCCTAACGCCACGGCCTTTCGCGCGACGGTCGCGTTTGCTTACCGCCGTGCTTTCGCTCTCCGTTATAGCGTGCGTCCCCCGCGCGCTTTCACTCGTGCATACGGCTCGCGGCGCCGATTTTATCGCCCTTGGACTTTACACAGAACCTCACGGCGACGGCGTCGACGACGGAAGAAATCCGGTTGAAGTGTCCATATAATTGCTATCGCAATAAAAAAGTTGCAGTGGCTTAGCTCGGCTATGCCAGGATATACGTAGCGTTAGCAAAGGTTCAGCTGATTATTCTTAGCTTTCCTGGTTGTCTAGATTGTCAAGGATTAGCTTGAGAGCATCATTTGCGCTCTCCTTCTCCATGGCTATACCACACTGGCAAACGCCAGTCAGAAGCGCAGCGGCTCCAGCGAAGTGTCAGACGGCGACTGCACAGCGAGCGCGCGCCGGCGCCAGTGCGTCTACCACGGCTACGACGTCACTCCTCTGGAATGCGCAGACCGGCGGCGGTGAGTCGCGCGCGGCGGCGGCGGAGTGCGCGAGAGGTGCCGGCTCCGGTGCGCAAGCCGTGTGACATCACTGATCCTTGCGCATGCGCAGCACGGCTCTTGATGTGCCGCGCGAAACGGGCTTGGCTAGGCCAGTGTAGCTAACGCTACAAAAATTGCTTGTAGCTATAACACCGAGAGCACTGCTCGGCGGGAGGTCGCGCGTTGTTGAGCGACAACAAAAAAATGGCGGCTGGCCCGCATTATCACCTTCTCGTGCCACGTGTATGAGCGCCTCCTACAAAGCGGGATCTTATCCTCTACAATCAGCTTGCTTATTCGCAAGAAATGGGAAGAATTCACAGGCCACTCCACTCTGTGAAGGTTGTCGACCAGCGAA